>NC_133364.1:47649138-47741235 GCF_049309525.1 Garra rufa | reverse complement strand
CTACAAACCTTGTTCAGATGAATCACAACAGATGAGGAGCACTGCACGTCTTAAAGACGTCACATCATCAGAGCAAAATAAAAGTCCCATTTGTGCACTGCTCTCTAGAATCAAAAAACACATCATAGATGTTGATTATGTAATATCCCTGCTGAAAAAACCAGCTAAAACCAGCCTAGGCTGGTTGGCTGGTCTTAGCTGGTTTAAGCTGGAAATGGCTGGTTTTAGCTGGTCTCCCAGCCTGGCCGGGCTGGTCAGGCTGGTTTTAGCTGGTGGTTTCCCAGCCTGACCAGCTAAGACCAGCCTGACCAGCCTGGCCAGGCTGGAAAAATGGCCAAAACCCCTCTAAAACCAGCCTGCCTCCCAGCTATGACCAGCTAAAACCAGGCTGGTTGACCAGCTAAAACCAGCCAACCAGCCTAGGCTGGTTTTAGCTGGTTTTTTCACCAGGGATAATGTCGTACCCATATGATCATGCTTTTCCAAAGTTATTAACATTGCAAATCTTGGAATACTTTTGTCTATTTATTTTTTATTTTTTTCGTTTAATGTACATTTAAAACACTATACTTTCTGTTTTTATACATTTCCATTAAATTCACATTAAAACAAGTTAATGCTGCTGCGTAACTGTTACAAAGAGGGTGTGATGGCAAATTTGATCCATCACTCTTTTGACGATTGTAATCAATCTCTTGCTTTTTTGTTTGTTTTTGTATTTATTCCTCTTTTGGACAGTCATTGAAACACTGTCAGGGATTTTATTTTTCTTTTGCTGTTGGGGCAAATGAGGACACAAAAACATATTTGTGGCAGTTTCCATTTACCACTATAGAAGTTTACAAAACTATGACTATTTAATTTTCTGAGAACCCCATAAATGTAAAAAATTATCTATACACAAAGTCCCATTATAAAAAAAGTTCATGTAAATTTCTGCATACATTTTCGATAAAGAAAGACAGACAAGAGAGACGCATGAGTAAAAAGCCATGTGGTATTCTACAATTTTTTTTTCATATAAAAACAGCTGAAATTATATCATGTTAATTAGTAACACAGCGATATCAGCCTTTTATCTCACTTGAGACAGCTCCGTTCTTGTGATGGGCTGGTTATACCAGCATTTCCCTACTCCAGTCCTCAGCCCACCGCATATTTTGTATCTGGAGTTGGGAAACACTGGGTTATACAGTAAGTTACTTGGATGTAATCTTCAGGTGTTTTGTAGAGAGAGAGTCTGTGGATGTTGTTTCTGGGAGATTGAGTGGAGTGGGATGTTTGTTGTGGAGATATCAGTCTCATATAAGAGCATCAGCAGGAAAGGAGAGGATTAATGAATGTGTGTTTGGACATAATGATCAATCCTGGAGTTTGTTCTGCTCTTCCTCTAGATACTCATTTGTTCATAATAACAGACGGACTGAACTGTCTGTAGTGTCCAGCCATTGAATAGGAGTGTATGTGGATGAGAGTGAACTCTGTCCTTCTCCAGCGTCTCTGACACAATGAGCCTCATCCACACAGTCCACACCACATTCACTCAGACGCTCTATCCTGGGTTTATGCATTTATTGGATCTTCAGTGAAACTGTGTTGATGAATCAGAATAGATTCTAGACATTGCTGTGTATTTCTCTGTATGTCTGCACTGCAGCAATATATTTGCACTGTCTGTATTCTCTTCTGCACTGGAAACTGTCGCTAAAACAAATTCCTTACTTGGCAATGAAGCTCTTATGAAACCCATAATAGTTTGAGCTGGATAATAAATGTGTAAATGATTAGTTATGGTCTTATTTTCAGTTTTGTATATTGAAGATCTATTTTCTTTTCTAAGCTGACACTTACTATTACTATTTAAGATAATATGTGAAATATGGTTTTGTCAAAATTCATTGATTGGATATGAAAGTGTTGGGTTTGCTAGAGGTGAGGAGGTAACAAAGAAATCTCAGTCATTTTCTACCGTTTCCATTTATTATTAGTTGCTAATTTATGAATGATCAGCAGAAGATTGCTTTACACTGGCATTTTGAATGAATGCTGACATCTATGTTTTTCAGATTGTCTCTGTTTCTGTTGTTTTTGGTTGGGTTTTTGTAGTTAGAAAAGCACTCTTTTAATTGTAAGTATCAGTTTGATCAGTCCCAGAACTGGTCCTGCTTCCTGATCAGATTCATCTAACATGCATCTTCTTGATCGCTCAATTCATTCAGATACTTCTCATCTTCTATCAACAGTTCCTTTTCTGATGTGTCAAGCTGTAAAGTCTTGGTGAGTAATTAATAGACCTATAGAAATATCCACAATAAAGGTAAAATCTTTTAAAATCTAGTTTATTCAACAAATTGATGACTTTTAAAAAAAGTACTTAAGTAAAAAGCAATAATAGTAATTTTAATAAATTGGAACATACATTTATCAAATTGTCTTTTACACTTCAGTTTAAATCAGTTTTTCAACATCGTTGTCATGCTATGTCTCCATTCAAAAAGGGCCCTGCAGACATTTATTGTCATTTCATTGAGGATCTGAATTTGTCAGTCCACATTTATCATTTTTAATTGTACAAGAAAATGTGCGATAACTTAAAAAAAAAAAAAAAGTTTTTTAATGATATGCCCATGTTCACAGTTGAGTATTACAATCACACAACTCACTGTCTTCAGTACAACAAACTTTAGGTATGAAGGATGAAGTGGAATACTTACACTAGTCTCTGTGTGGCGTGGCATTGTGTTTTTTTTTTGGAATTCTGTATTTTTAAGAAGCCAGATCTGCTTTGCTGTAGCTGTTGAATCTCCTCTTCAGCTCAGCTTGGGCTTCAGTAGTCAGCTGTACTGGGTACTTAATGAAGTCATTTGTTACTTCACCTTTGAAATGAAAATGTAAATGTTTTTATAAATGTTTCATATCATGTTAAATGCATGTTTGAGGACTCAAAAGCCAGATGCCCCAAATTTTTTAAAGGGGGTTGTTTTGGAAGTGGTGAAAAAAAAAATGCTGGAATCCTCTTCAGGAGTGTGTTTATCATTATCATTCACATGCTTCACATTTTCAGTCATTCCTTCAGTTTGTCTCAGGTTACCTTTCGGCAACATGTGGAGGCTAGTTTTCAGTCAACACACTCATCTTCCTACAAGACACATTTTGTTCTAACAAGCTAAAATAAAATTTAGCATGAAGGTTTGTGAGAGACAGAAAAATGGCAACTACACAGCCTTTATCTTTAACTTCTCCCTTGCTGACAAAGAAAGGTCTAAATAAATAAATGTCTTAGTAAATAAGTATAAATAAATGTATACATAATGCAGAAATAAATACGAAATTAAGTAAATATTAAATGAACATGGAAATAAACAATTGTGGACATAAACATTGTCATAAATACATAAATGAAAGAATGAATGAATACATTTTGGAAAAATAAAAAAATGCATAAATAAGTAATTAAAATTATAAATCACCATTTGCAAATAATTGTAAAATCATATTTTTATCATTTCATTCTTTATATATACTTTAATATGTATTTCACCAAGAAAAAATATGACATAACCATGACATAACTTTTATTGTTCATATATGTTTCCCTGTAGATATTTATGCGTTTTGGATTATAGACACAGAAGCGCGTGACAGGACTTTTATTTTTTGATCTGGTGATGTGACGTCATGACTTTATAATATTTGCGTGTAATAATGTAATATTTGATCTAATAATGAACGTTATTTTGTGAGTAAAGCGCATCCACAGATCAGTCTGATTTCTGTCTCTGGTAGTGATTCAGATCATAAACACGATTCCAAACTCCGAGTCAGTTGAATCAGTTGATTAACAAAATGATTCACTGTTTCGAATCGCCGCTCGCTGAGAGACCTGGGGTCCGTTCTTCGTACCTCGCTAACTAAGTTAGCTGGATTTGATTGTTGACGATTTGGCATGATCTTGGATCGTTCGGTTCTTCGAAGCTTATCCGGGACTTGCTGTCATAGTAACAGGTCCGTAAGCTTAAACCTGCTCGGGAGCAGGTTTATCTCATGTAAACAGGATTTAGGCTGCGCTCCTGGCGGGTTATGATTGGTTGAAATGGCGAGGTCACATCTGATTGGTTAAAGAGCACGACTGACGCGGACTGACTCACGTGGGAAAAGAAAAGTATCTTGCAAGAAAGTGTACATATATGACAGGTTCCAAAAAATATTTGCAGCACAACTGTTGATATTATCCAACATTGATCATTCTAATGATAAATCAGCATATTAGAATGATTCCTGAAGGATCGTGTGACACTTAAGACTGGAGTAACAGCTGATAAAAATTCAGCTTTTCATCACAGGAATAAATTCTATTTCAAAGTATGTTAAAATATATTAAAAAAACTAAAAACATTATTTTATTTTGTAAAAACAATTTGCAATATTACTGTTTTTTCTGTATTTTTAATCAAATAAATGCAGTCTTGATGAGCATAAGACTTCTTTAAAGACTATTACAAGTCTTACTGACCCCAAACTTTTGAACGGTAGTGTATAAAAAAATAAAAATATAAATAAAATAACATATCAAGGAAAAAACATGTAACATGGGCAGCATTAACGCGTTTAATTTGTTCACTACTTTTTGCCACCCCTCTCTCCCTGCTTTTCCAGCCTTTGCAGTGTTCCCTTGCGTTTTAAATAAACTCTGAAACTCCTGAAATCCCTCAATCAAGAGTTCTTGCTCTGCTGCAGAAAAATACTGAGCGCGCTCCTTCGTCATGTTCGCCGACCAATCAAAGAGTTGCCCATCAATGTTTCTACTATCGATACGTAGCCCCTTTTAAGCCACCCAGTGATCTCAGATAACTTCATCCAGCTATACTAATCATCAACAACAGGTGCGTTCGGAGAACCGGAATAGCGAGCTCAGAGTTAGCGCGATGATTTGATCTTGGATGTGTCATTTGATCCTGGATGTAGTAAGCGAGGTACGAAGAACGGACCCCAGCTGCTAAAAACTGTTTCAATACAACGAGAACAAACTCAAACATGAGTAATGACAACTTTTACAAACAACTGCAAATGTTTGGTTGTTGTAATGACAACCTTTAAATACAATAGCAATTTTTAAAGTGTGTAATCGATTAAATGTAATATACTAATCATTAAATGTTAATCAAAATGGGATAGTAAGTTAAAAAGTTTTAGTGTTTGTTAAATCAAATCATTTAAGTCCATTAACTATTACTCTGATTCCTTCACCAGTGCACTGACTACTGAACTAGAGCTGATTGAGACACACACAGAGATTTACTCTCATCTTAAACAGGGTGCTTCCAACCCGAAATAAAAAAACTCCTGCTGGAGCAACTGAGATCCAAGTGACACACTATTATAAAGATGGTGTTTATTAAAGAGGAGAGTGAAGACATGAAGATTGAAGAAACATTCAGAGTCAAACATGAAGATACTGAGGAACAAACAGGTTGGTTTTCATTCTCAAAGCTGAACTACTCTATGAACTGTCCTGTACATTTTCTGAATTCATTTGACTTTGTCAGGTGTTTTTCTGCTCTGTTTGCCCTCCTGCAGCTTTCTTTTTCGAAAGAATTTCAGCTTCATTTTTTTTCTTAAAGTTCTTTTAGTGCTCTGATTTAAAAACAGCATTTGTAGACTTCTGTCTTATTTAATATGTAAATGTTAAGGTGCACCGCTAGGATTGAGTAACATTTTTCATATGAAATGGTTAAATAAAAATTTTACATGTGGTCTAACTTGCTCTGATGTAATTATGACATATGCAAAATAAAGTCTGGTGACAGCAGTGCCTTTCACTGGACTAGGGCTGCCCCCTTAATAGTTTACTGAATGTCAGTCGTCGAGAAGAGGCTTAGTCATCTAAAATTTTGTTATTTGGTCAGTCACAGTAAAAATGGTCCATGTCAATGATGAACAGATTATTAACAGCTGGTCCTTGAGGTAGGCCTAATAACGGTATATCGGGCAGGAAATAAAAAACATTTGCCTATCATTCGTCAATCTCACACATGACTTATCATTTGAATATCTTGGGCCAAGTGGGGCTAAAGGAACAAAAGTGGTGTTAATCCGAGAAGTCAGCACCGCTGTTTATTTCCCACATTTTCATATCAAGCTATCAAATACCATCGACATTTAAAACAATTTTAATGGCAAAACTCATTTTCAGACACCAGCAAATTAACGTCTGAATTAACGTACGATTAGGGTTACCACTGTTAATATCCAAAAATAAGGGACACATTCGGGGGGGGGGGGGGGGGGTCATCTAAAAAATGCTGCAGTAAAAAGGTTTCATATGAGTTGTGCATATAATATGGTACGTCCTGAATAAGAACTGATCATTGTTTTTTTCTACTTTTTAGAAATGGGGTCTATATACCCCGTTAAAATGTAATAATGTCCCATATCTCAAAAATGCTGCAGTAAAAAGGTTTCATATGAGTTTTGCATATAATATGGGCCGTCCTGAATAAGAATTGATCATTGTTTTTTTTCTACTTATTAGACTCTAAAGTCTAATAATGTCCAATTTCTCAGAAAAGAACCGTCAAGTACACCAATAAATAAAACGGATATTAAAGCAGAAATGCAAATAAATAAGTAAGTAAAAATTCACGAGCATTTTGTAGTATTATCTCTCAGTCCTGGGCGTCTAAATGAAAAGCGCTCTGCAAGCGCGTTCTCTCTGTGTTTCTGAAATTACCGTAATCACTGTAATATGCGCGCACACTTATAATCAATCACGGCTGGCTTGACCGTGTTTTTCTGAACCGCGGCTGGCTTTACCGCAGTGATTATTTGCATGAGACGCTGCTTTAAAAAAAAAAATTATAAAAAATACGGGACAAAACCCGTCCCAGATGTTCCGATACCATTTTTCCCCTCCGGATACCGATTCCGATACCTGGGCTCAGGGTATCGGCTAGGGCTGCGCAATAAATCGAAAGCGATTATAAGCCGCGTTTAGTGAATGAAGCCGGTTTTTTGATTAGTAGTAATCTCCATCACGTGCGTTCAGCTGCGTTCAGCTGGAGTGTTCAGAAGCGTAAATCACTGACAAGCTAAATTCGATTCGATTCGATTTTGAGCACGATTAGGCGTAGCTTGTCAGTGATTTACGTCTCTGAACACTCCAGCTGAACGCAGCTGAACGCATGTGATGGAGATTTACTACTAATCAAAGTACCGGCTTCATTCACTAAGCGCGCCTCATAATCACATTCGATTTATCGCGCAGCCCTAGTATCGGCCGATACCGAGTACTGATCCGATACCTGTGTGTATCTGTATATAGCTGTAGATGCTACTAGCTGTGTATTAACTGACATAATTATTTTATGCTGTGCTTTAGATTTATCCCTTAATAAAACATGAACAAGTACATATAGTGAACTAGTGTGTTTTTATTATCTGGCATATTTTTGAAAAAGAAACTGAACTTCAACATCTGAAAAAGAACTTCAAATGCAGCCACAATTCTAACACTGTAAACTGATAAAGGTATTTTTACAATATAACTCTATAAAACAGTGGAACAAATAAATCTAGGAATATAAATAATATAAGAAAATTATCTCTTTAAAACTTAAAGTCCACAAACAATTTTGTTAAATAATAGGCAGTTTAGTTTTTAAATGCAAAAGTACAAAAAAGTGCAACAGTAACTTGTGAGTAGTCTATTAAAAAAGTAAGTGCAGCCACAATGTAGTAAAATAAAATACTTGAATAATAGAGTACAAAAATAAACCTCAACTGAACAAGTTAAGATTCAACAAGAGCAGTATTAAACCCAGAATGAAAATATAAATATTTCAAGTAACTTAAAGTAGGTTACACACTGCTGTGGAAACTGCTCACAATTTCAATAACAATGGCAAGTTCTTCTTCAGGAAAATTAGCATTTCTGCTCTCTCTCCTCCCAGCCTGTTTCTCCTTGCAACCACAATATTAGATGCTGTGCTGAACAGTCTCTCACTGTCCACACTAGTACCAGGGGCGGAGTGGGAAACCGAGCTTGGTTGACTGCCCAGTACTGGAATGGGCTGTCTGAGCGTGAGATAGTTTGCTCCATTATATACGTCTGAAGTTAAAAAAATGTGCTTGTAGTACCTGCACCATGTTCCTCATCATGCTCCTGCAGGATTTCCTCAAACAGGCCCTTCAAGCTACTCTCTATACTGCCGCTGCCACCTAGCTTTTGTGTAAACCTCATGTTCCGCGGGGTGACGTGTCTTCAAATGCTTTATCAAGTTTGTTGTGTTAAAGTTGCTAATACTTGTGCCACCCCTCGAAATGGCAGCTTCACATATAGTACATGTCGCTGTTTTACTGGCGGGTTGATCAAGCCTGAAATACTGCCAAACAGCGGACATTCTTCTAGCACGTTTCTTCTTCTTCGTTGCCGTAAACAGTGGTGTCACGACACAACTTCCTGTGTTTGCATTCTGAGCAGCGAAGAAGAATTGATTTCCGATTTGCAGCGTTAAGCAAACCTAGCGTGCATAACTAGGTTATGTTTAGGAAAATGGTATCGGATCGGTACGTGGACTCAAATACTCGCCGATACCGATGCCAGATTTTTTTGTGGTATCGGCAGCATTTCCGATACTAGTATCGGAATCGGAACAACCCTAGATTAAAGTCTATGCAGAAATGTATTACACACAATGCTAAAGGTTGTAAATGCTAATTGCTACAAAAAACATGTTATGGTTATGAAAATACCAGAGACTGCTTGATGAAGAACTTAAATAATATATGATTAAAATCAAGTATTTATTTGTTTTCAGTTTTGTTTTGTGTCCTCCATGTGCTTTTGTTTATCCTGGTATTCTGCATTCGCATTTGTAATACATATAGGGTTACCACTTTGAATACCAAAAAAATAAGGGACGCATTCTGCGGGGGTGGGGGGGTTGTGCACAAAACTGCAAAGGAACCTTTCTTGCGTTTAAGCTCTGAAAACTTTAAGACACGGGGGTTACCTGGAGAAGTATCTGTCATTTCTACACCGGACGCGACAAAATACAATAGAACCTATTACACTGGATGCGGCCCGACACGGCTAATCCCCCACAGTTATCTGCTGACGCGTTCTATGACGTGCTCACACAAAGTTTAAATGATTTGCAACGGTTGCTTTGTCACGTCCAGTGTAGACAGACTGTATCTGTCCGCTGTAGACACGGTTAGACTTGGTAGACTCTGCTTAAAAGACCCGCCCTCCTCACTGGACAGTTAAAAAGACCAATCAAACTCACGATGACATCAATTATTACCCAATCAAAAGTAGGAAAGGAGGCATCTTCATAAAATGCTTGTGGGATAATTTGCATGAGGCGCTGCTTTAAAAAAATTATAAAAAAATATGGGACAACCCTACATTTCATATACTTTGTTTGACTCATATAACTGTGATTTCTTGTTTGTGAGCTCCTTTGGCTAAAAGGGTAACAGTGCAGTGGGACTCAACACCTCTTACAGTTGCTTAGTGGATATAGGATGTAGTTGTATGTTAGTTGAAACACTTTACATGTTTGAATGTTTTGATGTCTGTTGTTTTTTTGTCATTAAACTGTTAACTTTTATTTGTCTTTTTTCACCTTAGACCTGAGGGCACTGAAAGAGGAGAGTGAGGTACTGAATGAAATGGAAGAGAAAGATCATGATTTCATAAATGAAGAAAAATCTTTTAATTGTTCACTGACTGAAAAGATTTCCTTAAGAGAGAGGACCAAAAAGACAGGAAGAAGTTTTTTCATCTGTCAACAGTGTGGAAAGTGTTTTGGTTATAAAAAGAAATCTTAAAACACATGTTAGGAGTCACGTTGGAGAGAATCCCTACACATGGCCTGAGTGTGGACAGAGTTTCCATCAAAAACAACTCTTTGAAGACCATATGAGAATTCACACTAAGCAACCCTATAGGCTACTGCTCTTTCACTATACATCGCGTTTCTTCTTTTAATTATTATAAGTGGTTCATATAGTGATTATGTCTAATTTAAATGTCAAAGGGGCCGTTCACATGTCGCGTCTTTTGCGCGCTCAAGCTTGTAATTTCAAATGTAGCCTAGACGCGCGGTATGCGCGCTCATTATGCAAGCGACGCGGTCGTGATGCGCTCGTTTATTACCAGGCGCGTCCGTGCCGCATCTCACCGCAGGTCTTGTGACAAGAACCAACCAAACAACCTCATCCTTTTCCTTAATAACATTGAAAGTACTGCCAAGTTGGAGAAACAGCTTGTCATAGCTGTACAGGAATAACCATTTTTAAATAAATTTATTAATACCAGTGATTACTACTGCAAGTGATTTTAATGCTGGAAATTAGGGTTGGGCATCTAAGGTATAATGCCGATCCGATACGCATCTCGATACAAAGTATCCGATCCGATATATTAACGATACATTTGTGACATATTGCGATGCAATACGATACGATTCACACCCATATCACGATACGATGCGATAATTCAGCACTAACTAATTAGATCAAGTTTATGTGATGATGTGAAAGAGGATGCGGTGCCAGTGAATGAGTTTGATTATTTATTAACCAAGTAAAACCAAGACTTCTTGATTATATATGTATGTATGTGTGTGTGTGTGTGTGTGTGTGTGTGTGTGTATATATATATATTAGACAGATTTAAAGCTCCTGAATTCTTTAATTCAGACATTCTAAGCAACTACAGAGTACTTTTTCTAAAGTAAGTGAACCTGCCAAACAGAACAACAGGGAGATGCCAAAATACCACTCACTAAACCTGTCCATTTGAACTGGACTGACCGAATATCTACTGTTTGTATCCATTATAAAATACAAATGATAAATACATCAATTACACACTATATCTGTTGATATCGTTCAGTCTGTATTTAACAGTGCGATGAGGCTTGCTGCGCCGAGTCCAAAGCAATCAATCACAGAACACAAAAGAAGCTTTTGTATCTTTGTCAAGAAAAAAATTAACTTTTTGAAAGCGCTCTCCGAGGTGGATAAATTTGAAAATGCAGTTTATGAGCTAGTCATATAAAGCTACTTGCTTCTGGCAGCTATGATTGTGTCAGTGTTCTGTTTGTGCAACCTGACTGGCACTGATAATTGTCACAGTCATACTGGTTCATATTAGATTACCTGTAATAAATTAGGTGGATTATCTTCAGTGATCATCTCCGCTCTTGTGATGGACGGGTTATACCAGTGTTTCCCAACTCCAGTCCTTGCCCCCTGCATATTTTGTATGTATCTCTTATTAGCGAGGTTAAGCGCTGGGTTATACAATAAGTTACATTGACTTAAACCATGTTATGCTGGCATCATTTAACAGGGCTTTTATATTTGGAGAAAGGTATTTTGCCCATGGCATCATCTGCTGACTTATTTCTTGTTTTCAGAGTACTAAGGAAGGATATATGATTAACTGGAGATGTTTTAGTTTTCTTAGTGACTTACACTGTAGGAAGTTGTTTCTGGTCCTGGGATCCATGTTGCTGAATATGACTGTGATCAGCAGACATGAACAGTATCATTGTTATGTCAAGAGAAAATGAGGTTACGTTTTATTTGACTTTATTTCAGAATGTCCACTTTAGATATTCTACTAACTAAAAGTAACTTTGCTACAGCAAAGCAAAGCAACTACATGTCAACTGAATTTCATTACATGTAAACTCAGGGTAGGGTTTGTAAAACAGTTTGTATAAATAAAGTTTTAACACTGTGTTACAATATGCCCCGATGTTATTAAACTATATGCTATTCTGTGACATTAGCGGTGCAATTTACACTATTTACTTCTAAGGATTTTGATAAGAAACCACAAGAAACAAGTGAATAAAGGCTGACAATCAATGTTTAATGTTCATAAGTTATTATTTCAAGAAATGTAAAATATTTTGTCTCGTATGTCGTGTTCTATGAGAGCTGTGTGTGGAGGGAGGCGTTTGTTTTTAAGCATTGTTGCGATGTGTTCATTGTCAAACTCCAAAATTAGATTATTTTTATTTTTTAAAAAACGTCATTACTTCATTTGAAAAAGTTAACACATGTGTTTTACTGACAAAATATTTTAGTTTGTTGTGTATACTTTTTAATTCGATCAGATAACATTTTAAGCTGTCATATGGTCGTGTTACAATGTACCTCGCCTATGGGGCATGTTGTCATGTTTCACTTCCTTTCTTTTGAGGTAAATAACGAAAAAGGTATACACTGTAAATATGAAACAAATCGATATATTTGTACTAGACAAGTGTGAAAATAATGTGGATAAAAATTGTACTCTGAACCCCAAGTGGATTTACATAAACCGCAAAATTCAAAATGTGTTAGGTTGTGCCCCGCTCTCCCCTATACCACATGGCTTTTACACATGCGTCTTTCTTTATTCAAAATTCATGCAGAAATTTACATTAACTTTTTTTATAATGTGACTTTGTATATAGATCCTTTTTTACATTTATGGGGTTCTCATAAAATTAAATAGTCATAGTTTTGTAAACTTCTATAGTGGTAAATGGAAACTGCCACAAATATGTTTTTGTGTCCTCATTTGCCCCAATAGCAAAAGAAAAATAAAATCCCTGACAGTGTTTCAATGACTGTTATTGTAATGACTGTTAAGCAAGAGATTGATTACAATCGTCAAAAGAGTGATAGATCAAATTTGCCATCACCCTATTTTCAAGATACGCAGCAGAAATAAAAAGTTTTGTGTGAATTTAATTGCAATGTATAAAAACTATATAAAAATTAAAAGTATTCCTAGATTTACAATGTTAATAACTTTGGAAAAGCATCATCATATGGGTACCAAATTCTATTCTATAAACAACATTTCTATGATGTGTTTGTGATTGTAGAGAGAAGTTTAAAAAGTGGGACTTTTATTTTGGTCTGATGATGTGACATCTTTAAGACGCGCAGTGCTCCTCATCTGTTGTGATTCATCTAAACAAGGTTTGTAGTTTTGTGTTTTTATATAATGCAAACTGTTACATCAATTAAAGCGGGTTTTTTTTTCAAGCTATGTAAAATAAATGCAGTATTGTTAAATGTAACGTTGCAATGCTTTATTTAGTGATTTAGATATTTAGATAAACAAAGCTTTAGCCTTTAGTAACAGAGAAGTGCGTCTCATTTCGCTCCCTATATCGTGAATCAATCGTGTGATGATAAGTGAAGAGAGAAACTCAAAATCCGAATCATTTGAATCAAATTATTTGTTGCCATATTTGCCATTTTAATCATGATACAAATGAAATTTTTTAGTGATTTGAGAAAATTTACCAGCCATTAATATTTTTTCCTGGCCATGAAACTGTTTTTGCAGAGGCTGCTACTACAACAACTAAACATTTTTAATTAAAAAAACAAAAAACAAAAAAAAAAAACCCGCATTTTAATCTTGATACAAACAAAGATGCTACACACATGTTCGCATGAGCAGTTTTTTTTATTTAAATTTGATTTGATCATTTACACATTTGAAGCAAAAAACAGAATTGTCTGACTTATTATTATTGTATCTTTATATATATAAAATGTCATACTGTGTTTTTATCATAAAATTATGTAAAGAAACTGTTGCAGTGCTGCAAAACTGTGAACTTTTTTACCACAACAAGAAAAGCAATGTACAGTAAAAGAATTTCAAGATTTAGTCATTACACTTTTATAAATAATTGCAACAGCATTTAAAAAAATATTTTGACACGAAATTTCAAATATTTTTCTTTTAATCTATTAGAATGCTGTTGTGAGAAATTATATTTTTCTCATATTCGAAAATGAATCCTTCATTCATGAGAGATTTATCACCACCGAAACGTTGCTTCTTGTATCGGGTAACGTTATTCAGCCGTTAGCAGGATGAAAAACAAAACTTTTATTCAAATTCTGAACGGACTATATGTACCCTTGGAGTGCACAATAGCCCATCCTTAATAATCACTTAAAACGTGTCGTTTCAATTTATCGCAAAAGTCCCTTAATAATCAACGAACCGCTTATTTACAGTGAGAGGACTGGCAAGTGTACAAGGAAACAATCTGGCGTTTAGACATGAGTGAATTCAGAACGCAATGGCCAATCATAGGCGTTCTAGATCAACAGATATGTCTGTGATTGTCTACATTGCTCAGCGCTACGAAAACACTTTGTCTTCTGACGATTTCCAGAGCACAAACACAAATATGCACTGGAGCTTTTGCCAAATCTGTTTAGCCAATATCTTATATTATTACAGTTTTAACTGAGGGTGCTTTTGACTGCATGAGAAAATGGATGTGTGGCGTGAGAGCGTGTGAAAAGTGTCAATTGCGTGAGAGTTGGCAGCCCTGAAGAGGAGAGTGAAGACATGAAGATCGAAGAGGCATTCAGAGTCAAACATGAAGATACTAACAAACAAACAGGTTGGTTTTTATTCTCAAAGCTGAAATGAATGATATTTATGAATAATGTCACAGGAGTGCAAAAATGTGGAGACATTTAACAGAAGTGTTGAGATCACATGACAAATACTAACACTGAATATCTTGCTTTCACACTGTGCATTTGTTATGACGTCATGCGGTAAGATTGTAACAGTAATATGGAATTAACCTAAACAATGTGTATGTATGTATATACAGAACATAGCTTGCTGAAGGGCAATTTTAAGTATAAAAGAGATGCTAGTGGAGCCATTCATAAAACCATAAAAGTCATTTGCATTGTTTGTGACAAGGAATGTGCCTATCATCCAAGCAGTTCTAGTTTAAAATACCACCTGAACTCAAAGCATGTTAATGTTGTGGAAGACAAGGGGATTATGGATGCATTTTGATTCGCTTCCTCCGACACAACCTACACACTACCGTCAAGAGTTATAAGCAGGGGTGCACATGTAAGACCAAAATAAGAAAATTTGTGTACTGACATGGTTGTTAATGTACAATTACTATTTTAGATCGACAAACTGTAATACTTCTTAGGATTTCTATTTGAAATGAAAGCATAATTATAGGCTATTCGCTGTCGTTGACATTTTATTTACTGACCCTCTTTACTGAACGTTCTTTAATCAGGAAGGCGCATACTGAAGGCCGACTCTCTAACCATTAGGCCATCAATTTATTATTTTGTTTCCTATTTTATTTAAACATTGTATTTGGATAACTACTATTAATTTTATATTTATATATATTTAATGAGTCACACTATGTGTAGTGTGAGGACCAAACCAAATCTCCAGGTACTCTTATAAGAACCAGGCTAAAAAAACTTGTGCACCCCTGGTTATAGGCTTTTATTCAATAATAAATGGTAAAAAACTGCTTCTTGTAACGTCTGTTTGTATGTTGATTAATTAATCACCACACCATGTAATTAATAAGATCAAACATTTTAATCGCTTGACAGCACTAATATATGTCACGCCCGGTTGCCTGCACCACTGTGAGGCACAAGTGGGTGTTCCTGTGTTGTCTTGAGTTCCTGCTTGTTATTGTGGTCATGGACTCAATTCCCATCATGCTATGCTTTTTATTAGTGTCTACCTGGTTCAGCTGTGTTCCATTTCCTGTTTAGGCCTGTATTTGTGAATATAAAATCCAGTCTGCATTTGTCGTTTGTGAGTGGTTGAAAATTGTTACCTGCTGTGTTTCTTGTGGACTTTCTTGGACTTGTATTTTGGACATTTGTCACTATGGATTACCATTAAAGAATTTCAAACTGCATTTGGACCCGCTGCCTGTTGTTTACTAGTGATCTACCGTTACAGAACAACTCATCACAACAAGGGATCCAGCAGTTTCCATCATGCGCCCACGTCAAGGTACTCATTGTGATCCTATAAAGAAACTTTGTTCTATTTATCAAGGTGGACGTAATATTGAAGCTTATGTGAAGGATTTTCTCTTGTATTCCCACCTTGTACCTGGCAATGACGCAATGCTGAGGGATTGTTTTTCGAGTGGGCTTGATCTGGATATCAGTCTCAACTTGCCTGATGAGGATACAGATTGGACCCTGACATAATTTATTGACTTTGTTTTACTGTTTTGTGGATCCAAGTTTACTGTGGGGGAAGTGGAAGAGGAAGTATCCCCTAAACATTTTGGTTGGCAGAAGGCCATGGGCTTCAGTGGCCACAGAGTCTGTCCGACCAGGATTGCCAACATGCCACACACTAATGATTTCAAGTCCAATGTTTGTCACCACTTCCACGTCACAGCCAGAGACAGCTTTCAAGATGGTTGCCATGCCACAGCCAGAGTCAGCACCCAAGATGGTTGCCAGGCCACAGCCAGAGCCACCACCTGCCAGAGCTGCTTTTTCACCTGTCACCTCATCAGCCAGAGTTGCTGCATCACCTGGTTGTTTTGCTGCACCAGAAACTCTAGCCGGTTTGAAAGCCACGCCAAGGTCTTGAGCCACTATGGACAACACCAAACCAGAGTTCCCTGTCATCAGGAGTGTTGCATTTGGAGACAATAAGGCTTTCTCGGGGCGTTTGAGGCTCGCATTCAGTTTGGCTGATCCACCATTGAGGTCGGTGAGAGCTGTTGGCATCCTTAGACCATCAACAGTGGAGGTTATAGAGGTAAGTCCTCTGTCTTCAGTGCCTCCAGTTATGGCAGTGGCAATGTTGTATGTCTGGGCAGTATACTGTACTCTCAATCTGGAACAAAGTGCAGTCCAAGAATCCATTCCAGAGCCAAGTGTAGTCCAAGAATCTGTTCCAGAGCCAAGTTTAGTCCAAGAATCTGTTCCAGAGCCAAATCCAGTTCAAGTTTCTTTTCCTGAGCCAAGTCCAGTCCAAGAATCCATTCCAGAGCCAAGTCCAGTTCAAGTTTCTGTCCTGTAGCCAAGTGTAGTCCAAGAATCCATTCCAGAGCCAAGTGTAGTCCAAGAATCTGTTCCAGTTCAAGTTTCTGTTCCTGAACCAAGTCCAGCCCACGTTTCTGATCCTGAGCCAAGTTCAGTCCAAGAATTTGTTCCAGAGTCTAGTTCAGTTCAAGAATCCATTTCAGAGCCAAGTCCAGTTCAAGTTTCTGATCCTGAGCCAAGTTCAGTCCAAGAATTTGTTCCAGAGTCTAGTTCAGTTCAAGAATCCATTTCAGAGCCAAGTCCAGTTCAAGTTTCTGATCCTGAACCAAGTTCAGTCCAAGACTCAGCTTCCGAACCTAGTTCGGTCACTGAACCCAAACCAGACCCAGTTCTACTCTGGTTGCCAATTAAGCTAGATCCACCTTAGCCACGGTGTGCTCCGCCAGCTCCACCTAGACCACCATCTGTCTTCTCTGCTCCACCTTCTGGTCAAGCAGCTCCATCTTTGGCCTCAATCTGGTCTCTGCCCTCTTTCATTTAAAGAAAATAGTCTGGCCCTGCATGGCATCAGCCAGAATGTCATGCCTATATCCACCTGGAACTGAAAGGCTGTCCCCCTTGAAATTCACTCCCTAGACTCCGCCCCCTTGCGTCTCTTCCATATAGGCCTATGTATATAAATCGCAATGTGCAATATTACGACTCTGTCGGTTGTTGTATATACTTTCATAATGATACTGTACAGTCTGTAGTCTCATATATTGTCTGTAGTACATTTTCTTTTCCTAACACCAGTCAGAAATAATGCTCATAATTTCACTGTATGCAGAAAAATATAAAGACAATAAAGGCTTTTAATTCAGTTCCAATTAAAAGCTTTATTTAGATATTTAAAACAAAGCCCAAAAACGTGACTTTCAACTATCAAAGCTAAAAAAAAAAAAAAAAAATTCTTATGCAAATTCAATCAGTTGACCACAAATGTTGTTAAAAAAATATAAAAAGTAAAGATAATGTATTAATAAAAAGTACTATTTAATAATGAATCAAAGCAAAATGATCATTAACTACTGAAAGTAAAAGTGAATACTAATAAGTTTGATCTCTCTCCTTCAAATTTACAAGTAGGGATGGGTATACATATGCATGCAAGACTAGTATGTGTAAATCTGCCAGAGATATACACAAAAAACCAACTGATTGTTTCTGCATGAATGTGTATAGCAGATGATCCTCTCGTGTATTTTCAGATATGATGACTGACTAAATATTTTGTTGCAGTGTGAACGCATAAGGTGTCTATCCAGTGTGAATCATCTCATGTAATTTCAGATATGCTGACTGACTAAATCTCTTGTTGCAGTGTGAACACTCATAAGGTTTCTCTCCAGTGTGGATCCTCTCATGTGTTTTCAGAGATGATGACTGATTAAATCTCTTGTTGCAGTGTGAACACTTATAAGGTTTCTCTCCAGTGTGGATCATCTCATGTGTTTTCAAATGGGCTGACTGACTAAAACTCTTGTTGCAGTGTGAACACGTATACGGTTTCTCTCCAGTGTGGTTCATCTCATGTGTTTTCAGAGATGATAATTTATTAAATCTCTTGTTGCAGTGTGAACACTTATACGGTTTCTCCTCAGTGTGGTTCTTCTCATGTGTTTTCAAATTTACTGACTGACTAAATCTTTTGTTGCAGTGTGAACACTCATAAGGTTTCTCTCCAGTGTGAATCCTCTCATGTATTTTCAGATATGCTGACTGACTAAATCTCTTGTTGCAGTGTGAACACTCATAAGGTTTCTCTCCAGTGTGAATCCTCTCATGTATTTTCAGAGATGATAATTTATTAAATCTCTTGTTGCAGTGTGAACACTCATAAGGTTTCTCTCCAGTGTGGATCATCTCATGTGTTTTCAAATGTACTGACTGACTAAAACTCTTGTTGCAGTGTGAACACTTATAAGGTTTCTCTCCAGTGTGGTTCATCTCATGTGTTTTCAAATGTACTGACCGACTAAATCTCTTGTTGCAGTGTGAACACTCAAAAGGTTTCTCTCCAGTGTGAATCCTCTCATGTATTTTCAGATATGCTGACTGACTAAATCTCTTGTTGCAGTGTGAACACTCATAAGGTTTCTCTCCAGTGTGAATCCTTTCATGTATTTCCAGAGATGATAATTGATTAAATCTCTTGTTGCAGTGTGAACACTCATAAGGTTTCTCTCCAGTGTGGATCATCTCATGTGTTTTCAAATGTACTGACTGACTAAAACTCTTGTTGCACTGTGAACACTTATAAGGTTTCTCTCCAGTGTGGATCATCTCATGTATTTTCAGGCCTCCTGATGTACTGAATCTCTTGTCACAATGTGAACACTCATAAGACTTCTCTCCAATGTGAATCAACTTATGCAGTTTTAAATGAGTTACTGAAGTAGAAATCTTTTCACACTTAGAACACATGTATTCTCTCACACCAGTATTAATATTCTCATATACTTGCAAACTTTGTAGATGGCAAAAACTCTTACCACACAGATGGCATGAATGTGGTTTCACCTTTGTATGAAGTTTCAAGTGTTTCCTCAGACCTGAAGCCATTAAATACACTTTACCACATTGATCACATGTGTGCTGCTTCTCTCTAGTGTGGATGTTCATGTGCTCCTTTAGGTTTGATGAGCGTAAAAAACTCTTCCCACATTGATGACAAGTAAATGGTTTTTCTCCAGTATGAATTATCAGGTGGCGCTCAAGATCTGTTTTTCTTGTGAAACTCTTTCCACACTGAGTGCAGGTGCAACATTTCTCTGCTCTTCTTTTCTTTAAATCTTTCTGTTTGGCTTGAGAGCAACTTTCTCCAGTTTTGAAATGGTTTTTCTCCTCAACTTGACTTGATTCTTCATTCTCCTCTTTTCCTTTAATCAACTCTGAAATAAATATAAAAATGGTTCATTTTCAGTAACTTGTTATAAGCTGAAAAACATGAACAAACTAACATTTGAGAGCAGGACTCTGTAGGACTTATTGGCACATAAGTCCTACAGATGGTGGCACCAGAACCAGATTTGGGAGAGCTGGTGTGTGGGATATCAAAAATAATTATCATTTAAACTAGAAATCGACCGATATGGGTTTTTCTATAACCGATGCCAATGTTTAGAGGTCAGGGTCAGCTTGTGGCCGATATGTGCTACTGATTTTTTGGCCAGCTTTTAGGGTCGATATCTTGAAGTTCTCCCCTTTATTTGCATGCTAAAATGTCACACTAAGTGGATGCACAACATCTTTAAACTTAACATCATGAACACTGACATGAACCATCTCTCAGATTTAACCAAAGTTAACCAAACAAATCAAACTGACCAAGTATTAAATATATAAAACAGATAATATATATATAAAAAAACTTTCAATCTTATACATGAAAGTTTTAGAACTGAGATTAATGTTTTAAATATTTGAATACAGGAATATTAAATGATTTATATAACTGAAAAGATCTGCCAGCAGGTGGCGGCAAGACCCTAATTTATTACTGAATCATATCATTCATTTGATTCGTTCTAACAGCTGATTCATTCCTGAATAAAGCAAGTGACTGTTTTTACATATGGGAAATTTAATAATTTCACTAGATTCGTTTAAAAATGCACGTTCATTTATAAACGAAACAACGCTGTTTAAATGGAGATGCACAGCGGCTCAGTTGTGACTTGTTTCAGACTACTTTTGATGACAAAAGAGAGCAAAATCGTACTTTTGATGATGAAATAAAGCAAAATCAGGCAATAGTGTAATCCGCCCGCGTCCCACCTGCTAACCGCACACAATCTTCCTATTACATTATTCTAATTCTTAGTTTTGTTTGATAATATTATGAATGCATGGTTCATTTTAACAGCTGATCTGCACATCGCTGCACACTTGTATAGGTTTAATCGTGATTTTGAGCCAAATCCATTCTAAAAAAAAATAACGTTTAGTGACATCTGGACATGACCATAAGTATAAACTTTCAGTATCTGGGGTGACAGAGAGGATGGAGCAGACACATCAGGTGCAATCATCAAAATATATTTAAATGGAAGCTGGCGCCATGGTCCTCACTACATAACTCAGGTTCAGATTTTAGAAAATGTAGTTAATTTTTGCATCATTATTGATTAAACTCATCCACCCGCGACCCACCCACAAGTAATTAGAATGCTTTTTTTTTTATTACCAGACTCGTGGATTATCTGCAGCACCCGTGGATATAACCACAATCTGTGCATCACTGTCTCCGAGCGGGGCGGAGTAACGTAGCCCTAAATCACAACGCTGCACTGTTTGTGAGAGCTGCCACCTCCTCCACCTCAGTGAAATTCTGTGAAATTCTCCAACTCAGATACAGGAAAAATCGAGCAGAACTTATAACACTGGGGCTAATATGTTAGCAAGCAAGCTGCTGATAGTTTTCGACTAAAGTTAACTGCAAGTAAGGGAACCTTCAACCAGCTGTAGCGTTATGCCAGGTCCTGTTGGTTCTACGCTATTAATTTTTTCTTTCACTAAGTGAAAGCAACATAGTTTACTAGAAATATATAGTAAATATATGGAAATGGGACTTAGAAATATCAGAATTGAAGCCTTACCTTTATCTCTCAGAACTGTTATTGAATCTTACAATATAACACCAATAACAAGGAGCTGCCCACGGATGTGCCTGACTTTAAATTAGTGCTACTAAACACGGATATCGGCCAATGCCGATCAGAGATGCTCTCAAGTCTCTGAGCTAGAGTCCAAGTCAGTCTCAAGTCTCTGAGCTGGAGTGCAAGTCAAGTCTGAAGTCTATGAGCTGGAGTCTAAGTCAAGTCTCAAGTCTCTGAGGTAGAGTCCAAGTCAAGTCTCAAGTCTCTGAGCTAAAGTCAAAGTCAAGTCTCAAGTCTCCGAGCTAGAGTCCAACAGAACACAATACAAGGGTAAAACAAATGCTCATTTATATTTCATAAGGAAGACAGACAGTCGTATGTTAGATCATAGCTAAAGCAAGAAGCAAGCTAACGGTAGATGGTCAATGCTGAGCTAAACACGTTTAACGTTACTGAGCTATCAGGATGCGTTTTCAGATGCCTGATAAAATTAGATGTTGTTGAGCCTGAATCTTTTATCCTCATCAGTGATGCGCGGGTTGATCCAAAATAAGCGGGTGCCTGCGGTCACCAGCGGTTACCCGCGGTTACGATTCATCCAAAAATATTTTTAATGATATTCGGGTCGCGGTCGGTCGGGTCATTTGAAATAAAGATGCCAATTAAACCTTTGTAATTTATATGGTACTAGACACAATTTTCTATGAAATACATAGACCTACACACTATTGGCTGAATAATATTTACCTTTTGAATGTTAAGCATTATTAACTATTGAATAAATGATGGAGGGACAAAATGCCCGATTTCCCAACACGTTGAACTGAGCAACGCCACTGTACCATTTTAATAGGCTACTTTTAAACGCATATAGCTGTAGGATCTTGGTCTCTCAACGCACCAAACAGAAATGGCCACATTCCAAAGAAACAAAAGGATCCTCTTTCTCAGCCACAAAATTGACCCATGACCATCACCAGATGCCAGCTAGTCTACTAGTTTTGACCCGGCCTGCGGTTAACATTAATCCACGTCAGGAGTACAGGAAGACGGTAATTCACAGGACACTAAAACAGTGATAATGCGACCAAGGAGCACAAACCGCTCTTTGTCTGAGAGCACCCAAGAAACAGATGTTCAGTCTTCTCCCGACATAAATTTCAATCAGATAAACAGAAAAGGACAGATTTATACGAGCCTACAAGGCACAAGAACCTTTTGGTTAATCCCGTCTCCCTCCTATGACATTCCTAAAACCCAATCTCTCAATGGAGAGCATGCAAAGACAAACTTTAAGAGACAATCAACTTATTAGTATTGCTATTAGAGCAACAGTATGTTTTCTTTTATATGCCTGCTGCGTATTATGTGATGATTGAAGTTTAATCTATGCATTATATGCCTTTAGGAAAGGAAGTTGTCAAATGTATTAGCATGCAAGCAATATACCACTGTTTGATATGGAATGAATTATCTTGACGATTGCAGATTGTCTGAATGAACGAGAAAATGATATTGTGTATACTTTATGCATTGCATTAGTTTATTGAAGTTAATATAATAACAAAAATTGCAGAGAAATCCATATCCTAATAAGTCATGTACCAGAAGGAATTACAGGACGGAAAGGGGGTGGCGTGACCCGCCCCTTTAGCAATGCCATTGGATCCCAGCATCGTGGGACGTGCCCTAGCGGCCCGTTTAAAACTTCAGAACTCAGCGAACTCAGAGCTCTCAGCTCTCGCCTCACGCCTTTCGCCTCTTGTGGTTTGAGTGCTTTTTCCATCTGCGCTCGACCACTCGACCAAGCACGCGACGGTGCCATCAAAACTCTACAGAACTGAAGCTTCGTGACTGCCGAACTTTTCCAAGTCTCGCAACGCCGACTCAAAAGAACTTCCGCATCAACCTGCGCAACCCGGCAACCGAAGCTCCTCCCGGCAACCAGCCCACTCCACACGAATGTGTTTCCCAGAGGACGTCATCAAGAAGCAACCTATCAGCGAAGCCGGGGTTCCCTTCTGCTAAAGACAAGCCCGTGGAACTCTGCTTGAACCGAACGCAAGTAACAAGATCTCTCTTTACTTAGCTGAAACTGGTGCAAAATATTCCTTAAGTAGTTAAAAGCTAAATCTCTGCTTTTGTGATTTAAGGTTGCGATCTAAGAACTAGTAGTAAGAAATACTAGAACTCTGGGATGCTATTCAAAACTCTGTAACTTTTACTCCCTGAATTGTGTGTGTGTGTGTGTGTGTGTGTGTGTGTGTGTGTTTAGTAGATTAGTTTTGTGTCTTAGAGTAGTCAATAAATCATTGTTTCATTAAAAGAAGTGTCTTGAATTTTATGTTCACAAAAGTTCTATCTGTGTTTAGATCAAGCTACCTCAGCTTTAAAATTTCCTAACGTAATATTTTGGTTTATTTGTGATCTTGGCCAGGAGCATAATATAAACCTTTTTGAGTTGATACAGTATACTGAATTGACTACTTCGCCGGACGAATGGTCAAGAAGTGTAATCTATTAATTCTGAATCAATTTAATCAAGTTCCGAATCTTTTGATTCGATTCATTATTTGAATCATTATAAATTTGAGCTAATTAATTACATAGCTCAGTAATGTCAGTTTTATGTATTTTCTGAGAGGGGTGGGATTTTTGTTGGGAAAGTCGGGGGACAGACGCACACTTCGATTTGACTGGATAAACACATGCAGCATCTTAATTGTTTAGAAAATGGTATTCCTAATTAATGTCTCGAATTTTTGGATTATGTCCAATGCTTCTCTTTCTTTTTGGAATTATTAGACACATTTCACTATGTCTTTTCAAACGCCTAGGTCTGTTTCATTTCCTTAATTATAAAATTTCTAGCATTATTTTTAAACATTTATTCAAGCAAATAATATATAAATTATCTCATGCTTGTTTAATACCATGGATTGAAAACGAATTCCAAGTAAAAACGGTATTTTTCCTTTACATTTCCAGAGAGCGAAACAAACAAAATTAAACATTACTTAATAAATTCAAAGCACTATAATTTCCTTATTCATTTTATACAACTATTAATATATAAAATATTTTTTTTTTCATATTGGTGATTCCTGAATTTATTTTATTTATATAAAAACTTTTGAAGTGCATTCGTTATGTTTGTATAAGAAAATTCGTTAACCTAGCCTATTGAATTGATCTAATATTCTTGATAATTTTTAGAAAAAGCTAAAAGCTTTTTTTTGCAGTCCGAGTTGCAGGCGGGTTAGTTGAAAACGTCGGTTGGGTTCGGGTTATTTATACATTGACCCTAGGGTTGCCACCCGTCCCTTAAAATGCGTAATCGTCCCATATTTGAGAATGAAATTGCGCGTCCCGTTTTGAATCAATACGGGACGGGTTTTGTCCCGTATTTTTTATAATTTTTTTTAAAGCAGCGTCTCATGCAAATAATCACTGTGGTAAAGCCAGCTGCGGTTCAGAAAAACACGGTCACGCCAGCCGCGATTGATTTTAAGTGTGCGTGCATATTACAGTGATTACGGTAGTTTCAGAAACAACACAGAGAGAACGCGCTTGCAGAGCGCTTTTCATTTAGACGCCCAGGACTGAGAGATAATACTACAAAATGCTCGTGAATTTTTACTTACTAATTTATTTGCATTTCCGAGTCGAGTCTGAAGTCTTTCGAGGACGAGTCTCAAGTCGAGTCTGAAGTCACTGTGTGTGCGACTTAAATTGCACTCGAGTCCGAGTCTCAAACTAGAGGTCCCATCACTGATGCCGATATAAAAAAAATGGCAAATATCGGTCATGAACCATCCGTTCGAAGGAATCAAATGAATGATATGATTCAGTAATTAAATCAGTGTCTTGCCCCCAGCTGCTGGCAGTTTATCTTTAATATTTCCATATTTAAAAAAAAAAATAGATTTAAAACATTAATCTCAGCATGAATTTAGGAATTTAATTGCACTCCTGCCACCACTGAGCCTCATTAAACATATGAACAATTTTATTTTTAGATTTCTGGATTATTGTTTAGAATGTGCTCCTAAAATTTTGACGAGTGCTCCTCACAAGAAAAGTAAGCATAGAGCCCTGAGATAAGATTTGTGAAGCTGCAAAGCTTAAATTCTCAAAACCAAAGAGATATTTGTTCTAAAAGTTAAGACTCAGCCACACCTCCCTAAAACAGCTTGTTCAAACACACTTCCACTTCACGGGGTGAGTAAATTAGAGTAACCCCATGATTATGAATCTGAATACGAAATGGAAGAAGGCACAACTTTACTGGAGGACTGTTTCCTGAACCTGGGAGAGCAGATTTCAATGCCAGATGTACACAAAGGGTTAAGGCTATAAATGGACCAATCACAATGTTGCAAGGACAATCTGTGCTTCTGACCGACAGCTTCTAAGTATGTTTTCATATTTAAAGAAATCAGTACTGACTATTCAAACGCGAGTTTTGAGCAGTGTAGAGTATAGGGCTGGACAATATGTGACCCTGGACCACAAAACCAGTCTTAAGTCGCTGGGGTATATTTGTAGCAATAGCCAAAAATACATTGTATGGGTCAAATTTATTGATTTTTCTTTTATGCCAAAAATCATTAGGAAATTAAGTAAAGATCATGTTCCATGAAGATTTTTTGTAAAATTCCTACTATAAATATATCAAAATGTAATTTTTGATTAGTAATATGCATTGTTAAGAACCTAATTTGGAGAACTTTAAAGGTGATTTTCTCAGTATTTTTATTTTTTTGCACCCTCAGATTCCAGATTTTCAAATAGATATTGTCCTATCCTAACAAACCATATATCAATAGAAAGCTTATTTATTGAGCTTTCATATGATGTATATATCTCAGTTTTGTAAAATTTAACCTTATGACTGGTTTTGTGGTCCAGGGTCACAAATATCGAATGATATTGTGAGGCGCGTTTAGTCAATAAAGCCGGTGCTTTGATTAGTAGTAAATCTCCATCACGTGCGTTCCGCTCAGGTTCTGCTGGAGCGGCAATTGATACACAGAGACGTAAATCTCTGACAAGCTACGCCATATCGAGCTTAATATCGCATTTGATTGGAAATTTACTACTAATCAAAGCACCGGCTTCATTGACTAAACGCGCCTCACAATATCGTTCGATATATTGCCCAGCCCTAGTAGAGTAGTGCTTGTTGTTTCTCGTTCTACGTTTGCAAATGCAGACATGGTGTTATGTTTACATGGTGCAACGAAATGCATAAAAAGACAGTATGAGTCATTATAATCAATCATCTATGGAGCTCATATTATGACAAAACTTTTTGAATTTGAACTGTACAAATTTGAATTATTGACAAGCGTCATTTCACAAAACTGAATATTATATGGTTTTTAACATAGTTCTGAATTCGATTTTTTTAAAACTTGAATATTGAACATTTGAAATTGAACACAACTGAATTTTCAAATTGCAGATTTTCAAATAGACATGTATTTTCAAACAGCAGATTTTTGTTCCGATTTCTAAGACTTCAAATATTCAGTTTTTAAAAATACAACTTCAAGTTTTCAAGATGAAAAAAAATTCGGAACATCAAATTCAGTGTTCAAAATTCAAAGCGCAGAAATTCAGATCGTACAGAAAGTAGGTCAGAGGTTATGCACAGGGAAGATGATCTACGAAAAGTCGAACGAAGCATTTACTGTGACCGAGAGGGGGCATGTTTGGTTCACTTAGGCTAGTTTTGCCGTGGTCACAACATATTAACTCGTGGGTACGTGATAATACGCCGTGGCCACAAGTTATTATTTCGTGGGAACATCATATTAACTCGTGGGAGTATGCATGTCATGGCAACAAGATCTTTTTGTAAAGATAATGACATGCCGGAATCGCCGCGCGGCTGCTGCCTTCTCTTGTAGTGGAAGCGTTTTGTGCAGTTGAGGCGGTGTTCGCGACGCGGTCACAGTGCGGACGCTGCCGCTCACAAAAAGATTTAAAAAAAATTATCTTTGGCTGCGCCTGCTGCGAAGCGCCGTGTTCGTGGAAGCGGCAGGATTTTGGGTGCAGGAGCAAAACTTGCACTTCGCCTCCGCGCCGCTCCCATTGAAAATAGACACTCGCGACTGCCGCGTCTTGTGTGAAAAGGCCTGAAGTGATTTGTGCTGTTTTGGGAAAGACATTGCTATAGTTGCAAACAACAAGATCACATTTGATTTCATTAAAAATAAACACAACAGAAATGTACTATATGTGTTCTTCTATTTATAATTCATAGTCCCATGAATAGTCTTCATGTCAGGCACATCTCTGTATTTCTTTTTTTTTTTTTTTGATTGATCATACTAGGAGAATTCCATTACATGATCTTCGTTTTCAACACTACCGACAAATGTTCTATTTGTTGTTAAAAATCTGGTTAAAGGACATAACATATTTTTATCTCTGGCGGCGCCTGACGCAAAGAGACATAAGTGGCAGTATTTTGGCTGCAGGAGCACCGCTTGCCTGTTAACGGATCGGTTCTTTATATTTCATATTTGTTTATTATTATTATTATTATTAAACAGTAGGCTAATACAATA
This sequence comes from Garra rufa, assembly GCF_049309525.1. Lineage (NCBI taxonomy): Eukaryota > Metazoa > Chordata > Actinopteri > Cypriniformes > Cyprinidae > Garra > Garra rufa. The sequence goes on along the minus strand of NC_133364.1, from coordinate 47,713,172 downwards.
GGCCTAATTTTATAATAATTATATTAACTGGTTAGGGCTATATTTATGGGCTATATTTATTGTTTTATATGCTTATTTCCCTTTCTGTTCGTGTAGTGCTTTAATTAACTCTCTGTATAATTATGCTAGTATTATTAATATGCTAAAATATTTTGCAAATACTGTAAACGCCTGACAATTATGCCAATAAAGTTTTTACTTTATTAATGTATTTACCCCAGTTTGTGACGATAAATGAGCATGTTGTGTTCATTGTGTTTCAAATGAAACTGCGTGAATGATTTATTCCTTAACTATAAAAATGTAATAGTTTATCAATAAGCCGAAATTAAATATGTTATATTCACCCTTTAATCTGCACTTCCAGTAAAAATTCCTCGTCGGCAAAACTTTCAGAGCCTGAAGTCAAGAGATCTCAAGTATGATACAAAGCTATAGACAACTAACACAACCTTTTATAGCCCGCATACTAATAACAGCCTAGATATGTATGTAGTCTAATTTGTTGGGGAGTCGCTCTCCAAACATCGGGTATTAAAATTGCCTTTGAATACGCGTGCGCGTTTTGCATTCAGTTTCGTTTTACGCAAAGCCGTGTAACTATACACTGCCATCTTGTGGCCACGACATATTATCACGTACCCACGAGTTAATATGATGTTCCCACGAAATAATAACTTGTGGCCATGGCGTATTATCACGTACCCACGAGTTAATATGTTGTGACCACGGCAAAACTAGCCTAAGTGAACCAAACATGCCCCCTCTCAGTCACAGTAAATGCTTCGTTCGACTTTTCGTAGATCATCTTCCCTGTGCATAACCTCTGACCTACTTTCTGTACGATCTGAATTTCTGCGCTTTGAATTTTGAACACTGAATTTGATGTTCCGAATTTTTTTTCATCTTGAAAACTTGAAGTTGTATTTTTAAAAACTGAATATTTGAAGTCTTAGAAATCGGAACAAAAATCTGCTGTTTGAAAATACATGTCTATTTGAAAATCTGCGATTTGAAAATTCAGTTGTGTTCAATTTCAAATGTTCAATATTCAAGTTTTAAAAAAATCGAATTCAGAACTATGTTAAATACCATATAATATTCAGTTTTGTGAAATGACACTTGTCAATAATTCAAATTTGTACAATTCAAATTCAAAAAGTTTTGTCATAATATGAGCTCCATAATCATCAAGATCAAGAATCAATATAAACAATAACAACAAGCACTACTGCATTATAATGAATTCATAATGCATTATAAAAATCTTAAATTTTTATACTTATAGTATGTTGTATCATCTCGTATCATCCAAGGTTATTTTCGTAAACGAAAACTAAAACTAAGACGAAAACTATTGATCAAAAAACATTTTCGTAAACTGAAATAAAATAAAAATCTCAAAATAAATGAAAAACTAGAATGAAACGAAACTAACAACTTTTATTGAAAAACTAACTGAAATAAAATAATAATTATCAAAAATAAATAATCGTTTTCGTAATCATAATGTTCTCACCCCATGGCGGAAAAATAAAGGCTGCGACATGAACAGCACCTGAATTAAATCTAGGCTACTGCATCAGTTTTTATTGATGTATTTTATGTAACACAAGCGATCAAACCAATATACTGGAGCTGCTTAATCGTTAAATGATAGAGATTCAACCCCCCACGCGATCATTTGTAAATGACAACGATTCCTCATGTCTATTAAACCTTTGAAAAGTCTTACCGGAACATTCAAATCTATATTTGCACTGCCGCTAACAGAGAGAGCGGTCATCATGTTTATGAAAAAAAAAAAAAAAACAGCTTCACAAACAGTCTTTTCAAATACCCAGTCGTTAATATTATCACAGCAATATTCTGATTAAAGGTCATAGTTTGGATATAAACACTGATGTGATGTCTATGGTAGAGATCAAAACAGAGCACGTCATTTTTTGAAAGTAATTGGCGCTTCAAGTAACGTTTGTGTCGATTGCTTTGTTTCGCAACTAGATGGAAACAACTGTTAAAAAATGTATTTGTCATTGACTACTAGAGATTGATTCAAAAACGCAGATTCATCCAGTTATGATTTTGTGAGCAAATCATTTATTCATTCAAACCACTTTTTCATAAATTTAATATAAAAAGTTGGTGTATTAAATATATTCTATTTTAAATATTATGTATTAAATTATTAATAATTCATTCAAATGAATTAAACACTTTTTAATAGACTGAAGCAATTAATATTTTGTCTCACATTATTTTGCTTAGTTTAGAATTGCTAGGAAATCGTGATCTCTATTTAATCTCTAAAAAACTAAAACTAAAACTGAAACTAAACTATATAAAAACTAAATAGAAATGTGTTTACAAAATAGAAACTAAACTAAAACTAACAAAATTGTTAATGAAACTAATAAAAACTAAACTAAGTTTTATTGCAAATTTGAAAAAGCAAAACTAAATTAACCTTGGTATCATCATGTATCAGATGAATGTGTAATATGACACATTTGTATTATCAGTTTGATGGTACCCTTTAGACAGCTTTTGATAAGTAACTCTGCAACTGCATGCCAGCTAGCAGTAATTATTATTAGTATTATGCTAAATATATTCTAACACTGTATTTTGATGGTTTCCCAAAAGACAAACTTATATGTGACTTTGCAAGTATGTGAATCTTCTACCTAGCCTAACCTTAACCTAAGTCGGATAATACTAGACTAATAATACTAATAATAATTAAGGAGTATTAGTTGACATGTAGTTGGAAAGTTGCTTATAGTCAATCCATTGTGCTGTCCATTGTGTCTTATAAATAATCATAATCTTATAAATAAATATAATGTATTGTAATTATTCATGAGATGATATAACATATTATAAGTATTTTTTTATATAATGCATTATTATAATGCCTTAAAAATGCCATAGTAATGTACTATGAATAGGGGCTTCATTGAAAATGTTACTGCCCCATATAAACTTTTAAACAAACTAATCTGCTTTAAAGATTGTTTCTATTACAATTAACTAAATCTAAAACTACTGTCAGTATTATTAAAGCTTATTATGAAGTATTTTGAAAGCCTGATGTAAGTTACCACAAAAAGTCATTAAAGATGAATGAAGATTAAACGCCAACCTCCTTGTTCCTCGTGTTTTATTCTCAAAGCTTCTGGTTCGTCAGGTTTTATTTTCAAAGGTTCTGGTTCCTCCTGTTTTATTCTCAAAGGTTCTGGTTCTTGTTTTATTCTCAAAGGTTCTGGATCCTCCTGTTTTATTCTCAAAGGTTCTGGTTCTTGTTTTATTCTCAAAGGTTCTGGTTCCTGTTTTATTCTCAAAGGTTCTGGTTCCTCATGTTTTATTCTCAAAGGTTCTGGTTCCTCTTGTTTTATTCTCCAGGTTTCTAGTTCACTCGTGTTCTCCTCACTCTCCACTTTAATAAACATCTTCACAGCAGCAGATCTCAGTTCAGCTGATACTTCTCCAGATATTCCTATTGCTTCCAAACCTAGTCACAGCTGTGAGGATGAGAATAGTAAAGGTATATTTACTGACCTTAATTCAAAAACTGTATTTTTACAGAAACTACATTTCTAACAGACTGTACTAAAACAGAATCACGACAAAACAACAGAGAGCGCAGTGAAACTAATCTTCTTCCTCTTAGGTTTAATGGTGTTTGTCAAACAGAAGTGTGTGTGTTAGTGCCACCCGCTGGACTGGAGCGTGAAGCGCTGAAAGGAGGGAAAATAATGCGGGGGAAATGACTGTGCTGTTGTTTTTCTTTAAAAAAACGATTTGTACAAATAAATGAAAATTAATTAAAATTATAGACTCACATCATGGTATTGGGCATCAATCAACAGTCTTCGTGAGTGAGGAAAAAGACATATTAGTAAAAAATATTGGTAAAAAAGAAAAGAAAAAAAAAAACAGTATACAGGCCTGAATAAGATATTTCACATAAAAGACATAAATTAGTCCACAAGACAAAATGATAGTTGAATTTATAAAATAAATAAATAAATAACCCCATTCAAGTTTACATCCACTTGATTCCTTACACTATTCTTTACTGAATAATTCACAGCTGTTTTTTTTTTGTTGTTGTTTTTTTTCTGTTCAGTAAGTTCCTTGTTTGTCCTGAACAGTTAAACTGCCCGCTGTTCTTCAGAAAAATCTTCCAGGTCCCACAAATTCTTTTCAAATGTTCACTGTTGGTTTAGAAGGTAAAACTGACGCATTAAGAGCCGGGGGTGAAAACATTTTGAATATAAAGATCAGGGGGAAATTAAGTAAGCCTCTTTAATGTAAGTCTCTTCTGTAGCTACGGAAGGGCAGTACTGAATGAAAGAAATATAATTTTAGGTGAAATAAGAAAAATGTACACATCTTTAATGTGTTCAATAGTTTAGACCCCTGGCTCTTAATGCAACAAGGGACTCACGAACAACTTATCACTAAACAAAACAAACTAAATAAAAATACAGCAGTGTAGGCTACACAGTATTAAGAATCAAGTGTATGTAAACTTTTGAAGTGATATTTTAATAATTTTAAAATATTATTTTCTCTTGTGGACTATATGCGTCTTTTATGTGAAATGTCTTGGTCAGTACTAAAAAATATGCATTTTGTGTGATCCCTCTTATTTTGGTTAAAAAAAAAAAAAAACATTTTGCAGATCTTTTATCTACATATTAGTACATAAAGTGTACATATTAGTACCCAAAAGGTACAGCGCCAGCTTTTGCGTTTCTTTCTGAGAGTGTTGTGTATGAAAACATGTATAAAGTTGACTCTAGTATTTGTAATTTATTGGCATTTGTTGTTCAGCCATGACTTAACATGTCTTAAGTAAATAAAAATAAAGTGTCATCAAGGAAGAGTAACATTACCATAACTTTGTTTAGAAAATTTGCAATTGTTTACTTTCAAATATGGTTTTATAAGACAATTAACATGAATGTTCAATATTCTTTGCTTCTGAAAGATACATTATAAATAAATATACACATGCAATTTTTTGTCAAAAACAACAACAATAGCTTATGATATTTATTTTTAGGAAGGAAACGCTCCAAAAATCTACAAAGGGGACCTATAATGGAGGGGGAAAAGTATGGCAGGTGAAAAATTAGAAATGTCCACATCATCCCTGGTTAAAAAAAATTCCCTGGTTGGCTGGTTTTAGCTGGTCATAGCTGGAAGGCAGGCTGGTTTTAGAGGGGTTTTGGCCACTTTTCCAGGCTGGACTTAGCTGGTCAGGCTGGGAAACCAGGTAAAACCAGCTACATCCAGCTTAAACCAGCTAAGACCAGCCAACCAGCCTAGGCTGGTATTAGCTGTTTTTCAGCAGGGATAGACAATATTAGAAACCTAACTGCAACTTACTCTTACTTAAACTAAGCCTGAAGAGGTACTGTGAAAATCTTTATTGTGTGATTTCTGTAGCTTTTCTAGCTAAAATGGCATTTCAAATGGTTAAATGTGTTTTTTATGTATTAATAGTCAGGACACTTGCATGCATCTTTCAGTATTTACTTTGCACATTTTTTTATTTGTACACAGGATTGTGCAGTAGGTTAAAGGTGAAGGGGTCATTTCAGGGAGGAACAATGATCAACAAGTGCTTCAGTTTCGGATCATTCCTACAGTGTTCAAGCAGCAACTCTTTATCTCTTTGCTCCTTCTTCTTCTGGATTCATTTCTCTTTTTTGGCCCTCTCTTCTGGCCAGATGAACAGAAAGCGTGACACTTTTCTTGTTCTCTGTGTCTCTTCCTGGACATCCACGTGGTGCTGGCTCTCATTCTTGGGACCTTTAGTAGAGATTACACAGAACAGCTCCATCATGTGCTCATCCATCTCCTTTTCTGAGAGGCTTCATCCAAATGGCCTTGTGTGGATCTGGAGTCTTCCATTTCATTGGGGTCATCTTTATCTTCCTCAAATCCCTGGACCTCCACCATTTCACTCTCCTACACTTCCTCCAGCGTATCACTGTCACTCTCCACCCAAGCAGCCATTCTTGGATTTATTTCAGCCTCCAGTAGTTATGGGTGTTCAGACTTGAGTAGGTGACAGACCTGGATGGTCTTCCCTGTGAACTCCACATACTCTTTCTCCTCATCCTCTATGTCATTGAGCATAAGTTGTGGAGGCGACTTAAACTGGGAAGAAGTAGACAGCTGAGGCTTCACAAGGCAGGGAGGACACACTTTAGTTGAAGACGGTTGCAGAGCAACAACTTCATCAGATGCAGGAGTGGAGCTTGGAGGAACCATCAGTCAATTGGGAAGACTCACTTGGGAGCATCAGAGAGAAAACTGTCCATCAAGTGCTAGAGTGGGATGTGGAGAAACTAATTCAATGTCTTACTTGCAGGTTCTTTTCTTGCAGTTGTGAAATTTACAAGCAAGTTCTGAGTGAAAATTGTTTCTACATCAATTTGCTTTCAGTGCAAGCTCAGGTACCTGGCGGCGTGTCTTCCTGAACTTCCTGTTTTTGGCAGTGAAGTCGAAGGCCTCACTCTCACCCGTCTTTGTCAACAGTGCCTCTGGAAGTTACTCAAGTGCCAGCGTAAGCAAAACTATCAAAAAGTTGTCTAAATATACTTCTAAACTGTGGCATTGTAAACACAGAATGCTGCAAAGTAATACTTTTGAGTTATTAAACTTTTAATGACTTTTTAAATTTAGTTTTATTTAAAAAAATAAATAAAAAAATTACATAGTAGATGTTAGTTAGACTGGTTTTGGTTGGTTTTAGAGGGGCTGAAGACCAGCTTAAACCATTGTGAAATTATTATATTAATTATTAAAGAAATTAAGAAATTAATTATTAACCATAGGCGATGCTGTCTGTGCTGTAGACAGCATTCAAATGAAGTTTATCATGAATAAATGTTACATAGTGGACATTAAATAAAATAGGCCTACAAGAAATAATTTTTTATACATACCGCAGTCTTGTAAGTCCATTAACTCATTGTCTTATTATTATTATTGCCTATTATTGGTTATATTTATTTACACCCCCCCCCCCCCCCTCATTTCGATCTCTATTATTATTATGTAAATAATTAGACTCATGGCTGCCCAGGTGAAAAAAAAATATACTTAAATGCAATTAAAATACACTTAAATACCCGCAAATAGATTTTTAGTACATTGGGGGTTTTTTTGTGTTAAATAAAAGTTTGATGGTTATACACTATAAATATACTAATTAAAAGTATGTTTATACTTCAGTAGGACTTTAGTACACTTGACAAAAGTATACTAAATACCAGTAATACTTAAATAAATTTTTAGTGTACTACAATAAAGTACACTACAGAAAAAACATCCAAAAGAGTTTTATTAGTGTGTTTTTCAAAAGTGTGCTTTAAATGCTTTAAACATTAGTTGATTTTTAGTACACTGTTTACATACTAATCCTAAGTTTAAAATAAGTTAATATATAAAAAATCTATTAGTAATGTATTGTAGTAGAAGTACATTTTCCCAAAAGTTGTACTTAAGTACACTTAATATGAATGCATTATTATCACTAACACTTAAATTGATTTTGAGTGTGGTAATTTTAAGTTTACATTAAATTGATTTTATTAAAAATCTATTAGTAAAGTACTGTAGTAGAAGTACATTTTCCCAAAAGTTGTACTTAAGTACACTTAATATGAATGCACTATAAGCCTTAACACTTAAATTGATTTTGAGTGTGGTAATTTTAAGTTATATTAAATTGATTTTATTAAAAATCTATTAGTAATGTATTGTAGTAGAAGTACATTTTCTCAAAAGTTGTACTAAAGTACACTTAATATGAATGCATTATTAGCACTAACACTTAAATAGATTTTGAGTGTGGTAATTCTCCCAGGTTAAAAAAAGTGCACTAAAATACACATTAAGTATACTTAGTACACTTTTCAGTAATGTACTAAAAGTGCTCTATTTTCGCACACTAATTTTGTACTTATTGTACTAAAAAATAGTATTAAGTATATGTTAAGATAAACTTAATACCATCTAAGTGTACTCAACTGTGCTATTTTGAGACACCATGAAATTGAACTAAAATGTGCTTTTAACATACTATATCTGTATTTAAAAAAATATATTTAGTTACAACTAGAAATACACTTGAACCCTACTTTTGAACATTTATAAATATATTTATGACTAATTTAAAGTATAGCAATAATATATTAAAAGAATATACAAAGTGTGAAAAAAGTGTGCTAAAATACAATTTAAGTACACTTAGTGCACTTCCCTAATGTACTTAAAGTGCTCTATTTTCGCACACTAATTTTGTACTCAATATACTAAAAGTTATTCTTAAGTATATGTTAAGATAAACTTAAAATCATCTAAGTGTACTCAAATGTGCTATTTTGAGACACCATGAAGATGAACTAAAATGTGCTTTTAACATATATCTCAGCATTTCCAAAAAATTTATTTTGTAACCACTTCTAATAGGATTGAAACATATTTCATAAACCTTTAAATATACTAATTATACATAAAAAATAAACTTACTGATTATTTAAAATACATGAATAATATATAACAAATGTATACAAAGCGTATTTATAATGTATTGCCCAGATATTTTTATCAATAAAAAAAACACTTGTTGATTATTTAAAATACATAAATATATAACAAATGTATGCAAGGCGTATTTATAATGTATTTCCCACATATTTTTATTACAAAAAAAATACACTTGTTGATTATTTAAAATACATGAATAATATATAATAAATGTATACAAAGTGTATGTCACGCCCTTGGACTGTTTGTCTTGGTTTTTCCCAGTGTTTCCCCCATTGGACTGTCTGTTTGGTTTCTCCCATGCCCTTTTTTGGTCTTCCTGCTCATTAGTGTGATCCCCTCCACCTGTTGTTGTAATTATCTCCTCTTTATAAGTTTGTTTGATTTCTGTGTTTCTTTGTCCGGCTACAAGCGTTACACCTATGTTCCTTCGTTGTGTGCACATCTTCTCCAGTCATTCCTGTCTATTGTTACTCTGCCTGAGGATTTATTGAAGACTTTTTATTGAAGACGTTATTTTTTGCTTTCCTACACGTTTCGTGACAACGTATTTATAATGTATTGCCCATACATTTTTATTCGTTATAATACACTTATTAATTAATTAAAATATATCAATTATATATAATAAATTTATACAAAGCGTAATTATAATGTCTTGCCCATTTTTATTAATAAAAAATACACTATAAATACGCTATGTATACATTTATTATATATTATTCATGTATTTTAAATAATCATCAAGTGTATTTTTTATTAATAAAAATATTTGGGCAATACATTATAAATACGCTTTGTATACATTTTTTATATATTATTCATGTATTTTAAATAATCAACAAGTGTATTTTTTATTAATAAAAAAATGTGGGCAATACATTATAAATACACCTTGTATACATTTGTTATATATTATTATTGTATTTTAAATAATCAGTAAGTTTATTTTTCATGTATAATTAGTATATTTAAAGGTTTATGAAATATGTTTCAATTGTATTATAAGTGGTAACAAAATACATTTTTGGAAATGCTGAGATAGTACACATTTTAGTTCATCTTCATGGTGTCTCAAAATAGCACAGTTGAGTACACTTAGATGATCTTAAGTTTATCTTAAGGAGTACTTAAAGTCCCCCTGAAATCAAAATTAAAGTTTTTTGGCTTTTAGTATGAATATATTAGCCTTTAGGTTATCTATAAGCTAGTGTGCTGCAAAACAAAGACAAAATTCGCGTTTACAAGATATAGGCATTCAAAACTTACAGTCTCGTCACTTCCGCCAATATGAATCAAGGATTTGGATGATATCACCGTGCACTTCAATTTCTCATCAAACGTTTTGTCCAATCAAATGCTCTCTAGAGTCTGTAATGTCCCGCCCCCAACACAGAGACGCATTAACCCGGCCGAAGCAGATCATATGCGCTTATATGTGCATGTATTAAACTACACAGCCTCAGCATGATTATGATCACTTTTTCGTTTTAGCAAGAGTTTCATATTGAATCTGTGGGGTAATTTATAAGTCTGTGGCTGTCATAAGCTTACAAATGCTGCTTTACCGAGCTCAACGGCTCTTGCCCGAGCAGATATAAATGGAACGCTATTGGCTATTCTAAATTAGTGGGCGGGGCTGGGCGATATGTTTTTGTTTCAGTTAAAAGTACGTCACCACATAGAATAACGCTGCGTGTTTCAAGGCACTTCAGTGGACCTTTAAGAATAACTTTTAGTATATTGAGTACAAAATCAGTGCCCGAAAATAGAGCACTTTAAGTACATTAGGGAAGTGCACTAAGTGTACTTAAATTGTATTTTAGCACACTTTTTTCACACTTTGTATATTCTTTTAATATATTGTTGTTATACTTTAAATTAGTCATAAATATATTTATAAATGTTCAAAAGTAGGGTTCAAGTGTATTTCTAGTTGTAACTAAATATATATTTTTAAATACAGATATAGTATGTTAAAAGCACATTTTAGTTCAATTTCATGGTGTCTCAAAATAGCACAGTTGAGTACACTTAGATGGTATTAAGTTTATCTTAACATATACTTAATACTATCTTTTAGTACATTAAGTACAAAATTAGTGTGCGAAAATAGAGCACTTTTAGTACATTACTGAAAAGTGTACTAAGTATACTTAAATAAAGTGTATTTTAGTGCACTTTTTTTTACCTGGGTGATTGTGTTTACTAAGACTGAATTTATGGCAAGAAAATCTGAACTTCATCATAAACTACAGATCAACTATCAAAACAAAGCCATGCCCTTGTGTGATGATTCAGCAAAACATTTAATAAGGCTGTAATTTAATTTCATCTTCTTTGCTATTGTCATCAAATACTGAATTGCCTGAGTTTGATTGGGACTATGGTCTCTAAATATGGAGAACAGCCCAATACCGCCTTGAATACCCTTGGAAAAAAAAAAAAACTATTCACACCAGAACTTACAAATGTTTGGTTTCCTCGTTGGACTTTTAATACATTGCAGTGACACAGAGGGGTCTATAGAATGTAACCTGGTACAAGAATAATGCAACACCTAATTCCTGAAAGGCCCTCGGTCCAAGTGTGCTCTGAAAGATCTATACCTATATCTTCAAATGTTGTGTAGGAGGAACCCTTGAGTTATTAAAATATTCATCAAATCTAGAAACAAGACCCTTTAAATTGAGATCAGATGTCATACAAATAAAAAGATGTTTAGCGGATTGGTAAGTTTGAAAATGAGTATATAACTTTTAACATAATTCTATACCTGTAGATACCTGAAGAAACGAGAAGGGGTTAATACAAGTAATCATTGTGTTTTCTAAACCTCATCACTAGAATGAATTTGCAAATGATGTTTGAGGTCGCTTTGATATGTGAAACTCTCCTCACACTGAAGACACTTGTAAGGTCTCTCTCCTGTGTGTATTCTCATGTGAACCTTTAGGTTTCCTTTAATCGTGCAACTCTTTCCACACTGAGGGCAGGTGAAGGGCTTTTCTCCAGTGTGAACTCTCATGTGATTCTCAAGGTTTGCTTTGTATGTAAAACTCTTCCCACAGTGATGACACATGAAAGGCTTTTCTCCGATGTGAATTTTAACATGATCCTCAAGGTGATTCATGTCTGTGAAACTCCTTTCACACTGATGACATTTAAAACTGTTCTCTCTTGAATGAAGCCTCATGTGGTTATTAAGGTTAACATTATTTCTGAAACACTTTCCACACTGATTGCATGTGAACGGTTTCTCTCCAGTGTGACTTCTAATGTGAATCTTAAGGTTTCCTTTAATGGCGAATCTCTTTCCACACTGAGGACAGGAGTAAGGTTTCTCTCCGGTGTGAATTCTCATGTGGACATTAAGGGTTTTTCTATGTATGAAACTCTTCCCACACTGATCACATCCATGCGGTCTCTTTCCAGAGTGAGTTTTCATGTGGACGTTAAGGTTTTTTTTCTGTGTAAAACTCTTTGCACACTGAGTGCATATGAATGGCTTCTTTTCAATGTGAGTTTTCATGTGGATTTTAAGGCTTTCTTTACGATTGAAAATTTCTCCACACAGTTGGCAGGTGAAAGAGCTCTCTCCAATATGAGTTACCAAGTGGGGATTGAGGTTTGTAGTTTGTGTTTTTTGAGGGTTTTTTGGTGAGGAATTCTCTTCAGTCTGAAAGCAACCAATTGGTTTATCTTCGATATTGAAATCGTGATATTTCTCATTCGGATCTTTCTCTTCTGTTTCATTCAGTTCTTGACTCTCCTCTTTCAGTGCCATCAGGTCTGAGGTAAAAAGAAAAAAAATACTAGTTAACACCAGTTCAACGGCACAAAGCAACAGACATAAACATTTAGACTAGTGCTAACAATAGACTAAAAAAACTTTTCAGTAATTAAAGGGATAGTTCACCCAAAAATTAAAATTTGATGTTTATCTGCTTACCCCCAGGGCATCCAAGATGTAGGTGACTGTTTCTTCAGCAGAATACAAACGAAGATTTTTAACGAAAACCGGTGCAGTCTGTCAGTCATATAATGGCAGTAGATGGGCACCAAACCTTTAAAAGTAAACAAAAACACGCACAGACAAATCCAAATTACACCCTGCGACTCGTGACGATACACTGATGTCCTAAGACATGAAACGATCGGTTTTTGCGAGAAACTGAACAGTATTTATATCATTTTTTACCTTTGATACACAGCCACGTCCATCTGTCCATCGTCCGGCTTGTTACATGTGAACTCTCTGGCGTAGTATACGTGAACGCCTTAAGGGGAAATCAATGAAAAGTCCCGGATGAGTTTGCGCAAGCAAACGTAATCTTTTAGCGTTAAATCGGTTTAAACAATCAGGATAAGCGCAAGTAATTACCATTTTGAATAGCCGCTATACCCACAATCTCTGTGCACTGTGTAAACAATGAGTGTCGTATACATGCGACAGATCGCTTCCGGCGTTTGCGTATACTACGCCAGAGGGCTACACATGTAACATGCCTGATGCTAAACTCGATGTGGCTGTGTATCAAAGGTAAAAAAAAAATGATGTAAATACTGTTCAGTTTCTCACAAAAAAAACCATTGTTTCGTGTCTTAGGACATCAATGTATCGTCGAGCCGCAGGGTGTAATTTGGATTTGTCTGTGCATGTTTTTGTTTACTTTTAAAGGTTTGGTGCCCATTCATTTACATTATATGGCTGGCAGACTGCACTGGTTTTTGTTAAAAATCTTCGTTTGTGTTCTGCTGAGGAAACAAAGTCACCTACATCTTGGATGCCCTGGGGGTAAGCAGATAAACATAAAATTTTCATTTATGGGTGAACTATCCCTTTAATCACATACTGATATAATATATTTATATTGTCAAATTTTCACAACAAACATTAGAAGGGAACAAACAGGAACTTATACTTATAAAGGATAATAAACACAACAGGTGCGAGAAATCAAACAATCAAACTGAACAAGAACAGAAAGTGACCAAATATGAAAAAACAGGAACTGAAAATGAACAACATTGACAGTATAGGTTTCACTTTAATGCTGCATTCCCAGCCTGGTCTCATTGTTTATAAAACATACATTTTTCAATGTTTTGACTGATGCTAAAACATGCAATTTTCACTTATTACACTGTTTAAAGCAGTTTTTAATAAATTACTAATTTAGTAATTAGAATTTTTATTTCATTGATAAATGATTTACATTTTTAGACCCCTTAGCCTAACCCCAAACATAGCTATTTTATAATGAATATAAAAATATGTACAGTATAAAAAAAACACGACAGACAAGTGCAATCACAATAATTTTTTTTTTTTTTTTTTTTTTTTTTTTGCAAAAAATGTCCAAAGCAGTACCAAATATTTCAAATGACAATGCATTGCAGTCGCAGTCATCTCTGACACAATAGTTTTGTATGAGGTGCAGAGCTAAATGTAAGGGTGTTTTCTGTCTTCTGTGGTACTGGACAATTTAATCAAATGAGTGAGTTCAGCTTTGAGAATGAAAACCAACCTGTTTGTTCCTCAGTATCTTCATGTTTGACTTCAATCCTCATGTCTTCACTCTCCTCTTTAATAAACGCCATCTTTATAATAGTGTGTCACGTTGATCTCAGCTGCTTCTTCAGGAGTTTTTCTGTCTTTGGACACTTTGTCCTGTTTAAGATTAGATTAATTAACAGAAAAAAAAAACAAATAACAAATACAAACTGCATTTTTAAATGCAGGAACAATCTCTAGGTGTGTCTCAATCAGCTCTTGTTCAGTTGTCAGCACAGAAACCCTAGCATTCAAATTAATAAAATAACTCAAATGATATAACCTAAAACGCTACCGTTTGTATTAGTATGTACTGTTATGTAGGTTACATTAATACATTCACGTTCATAAAAACATTTGCTATTGATTTATTACAGGTGTCACATGTTCGTTGTTTTGAGCAGCAGGAGTCGTCAGTGAGCTCTGATTCGAGTGATTCAAAACAGTGAATCATTCTGCGATGCGATTGATTCAGTTTCTGAGTGAATGAAACTAAACGTTTCTGTTACTCCTGTGCACATGCTGTTTACACGCACAAAATAAACTTCATTAATATCACTGAATAAGTCTTCGCAGTGTTACATTGGTTAAAATTCTGTACACCTTTATATATAAATCTCAAAATGAGTTTTATTTATTTAAACACCATAAATAAATAAAAGCACACACCTTCCTTCAGCTGAAACACAGATGCAGGAGTGCGGCGCAGCCTTATGACGTCACATCGCCAGACCAAAATAAAAGTCTTGAAGCGTTTCTCCCTTGCTGAGAAAAAAAACCCTATAGCAGGGTATTCATAATATTTAAAATAAATATAAAACAACTTTAATCTGATTAACTAATGCAATTTTATTTGTAAAGTTTAGCATTTTAATGAACTTATTACAATAAAAACAAACAATCTGCAAGTGTTCAATGTACAATACAGTTTAGGGTTACCACTTTTAATACGAAAAAATAAGGGACACATACTGCAGTGGGGGACACATCCCTTGGTGACCAAGACCACAGTGATCACAGGCCCAATGGCATGACAGTGGTGGTCTTTTATTGAAATCTGTGTAAACAGATGCAGTCAGTCTTTCTTTTTTTCTTTTTTTTTTACAACTCAACAGACTTCTCTAATGATCATATGAATGAACTTAATTTAAAAGGGTGGTATTGATAACAGATTTCGGCTAAAATATTTGTCATTATTTGCATTAACACCCATCCAAACATGGAAACAGCACATACATAAACTAGCTACAAACATTAGCTAGTTAAGTTTTAATATAGCCTATTTCTAATTTTAAAATATGGAACGTTGCAATTTACTTGTTTATTATCTTTACATGGGTATTATGTTGTTTATTAATGTATTAAATGTGTCTGACTTATCCTTAACAAGCAAATCATAATATTACATTGGAATGTAATCCATGTACATTGTATTTACAGAATTTTAACAAATTACAATTTGTGACCCAGTGTGTGAAAACCAGGCCAAATCTAATTCTGAGATAAAGTTTGATTTTAGCCATTCATTTCACTGGGATTTCAGTTGTTGACATGGTTTTACTCAGTTAATATTAAATACATATATGTGATCCTGGACCACAAAACCAGTCTTAAGTCGATGGGGTATATTTGTAGCAATAGCCAAAAATACATTGAATGGGTCTAAATTATTTTTATTTATTTTTTATTTCATGCCAAAAATCATTAGGAAATTAAGTAAAGATCATGTTCCATGAAGATTTTTGTAAAATCCCTACTGTAAACATATCAAAATATATTTTTTGATTAGTAATATGCATTGTTAAGAACTTAATTATGACAAATTTAAAGGTGATTTTCTCAGTATTTTGATTTTTTGCACCCTCAGATTCCTCAGATGTATCTCAACCAAATATTGCCCTATCCTAACAAACCATACATCAATAGAAAGCTTATTTATTGAGCTTCTATATAGTGCATACATAATAGTTTTGTAAAATTTTACCTTATGACTGGTTTTGTGGTCCAGGGTCAAATATTTTTATTATTTTCACAGACTGTTCTTTATTTCATGGAGAAAACAGTAATTACAAAAAAAAAAAAAAAAAAAAAAACTCCAGCTAGGTTTTGACAGTCTGGTGTACATTTTTAACATTATTTAGCAATTAACCTAAATATTGTTGATAATAATTATACTGTCATTGCAATGTCTGCTTCGGGAGAGACTTGGAGTACGAAGAACTGTCTGACTGTGCTTTGATTTTTGTTAGCTCTGTCATTGCAGAAATGATGCTCAATGGAGGCATTTTTGTCACACAACATTTTTTATCATTTAGTCTCTGCTAACACTTGGCAGACTCTGCTTAAAAGACCTGTCCTTTTCACTGGACAGTCAAAAAGACCAATCAAACTAACGATGACATCAAGTATTACCCAATCAAAAGTAGGAAAGGAGGCATCTTCATAAAATGCTTGTGGGATGATTTGCATGAGACAAAACCCGTCTCGTATTGATTCAAAACGGGACGCGGAATTTTATTCTCAAATACGGGACGATTCCGTATTTTAAGGGACGGGTGGCAACCCTAAATACAGTTCAATGCCAGACATACTAGTCAAGCTGTGAGGAATAATAAAACCATTCAGTTGCAATGTCTGTGACCTAATGAGAGATATGAAACTGGTCCTTATTTTCAGAAGTTTTTCAAGATTGGGCTGTAGCTGACTCACAGACAAAGACAAGATATTTTGTAGGTAAGAGTGAGTTAGTTTGCTTCTGAGTTTACTCTTGTTCAAGTTCATCAGACTGAAAGTCTGCTCGCAGAGGTAGGATCTGCCAAACAGAGACAGCATCACTTGTGCCTACTTGAACATCTTTGGGTACCTGTTTGCTGGGACACATTTGTAGAAGTCTGTCAAAGGAAGAGATGTGAACTTGTGTTTCAGTTCTGAATCACACTGAAGATCAATTAGTTCCATCTGAAGATCAGCTCTGACTGCATCCACACTGATGCTGAAGGGTTGAGCAGTGGATAAGGTTGCTGAGAACAGCATCATATTCATGGACCTTCTCTTTCACCATGCCTACCTCTCCAAGACAGGGAAAATGGGCTACAATTCCTGCATGTGGCGTGAGAAACAGAAAGAACAGTGTGAGATTGGAAGTGAAACAAGCAAAGCAGGCATGTAAAACAGAGGAAGAAAAAAATAGAATGACTGGAAAAAAAAAGAGGAAATAATTACGTCATGACAATTTTAACGTAATTGACCAGAGAGACGCGTTTTTTTTTACGCGATGACAGTATTTCTTGACAGGCTAATTTGTGAGAACATTCGTACCTGAGAAGGACAAACTGCTTCTGCAGCCACTGCAAGACATTCCTTGACGAACTCTCCAGTAGCGAAATTTCTTCCACTTTTAGCAATTAGAGCGGAAATCTGATAACTGGCCCGTGTGGCGCTTTCTTGTGCTGTTGAAGGATGTAGCAGCGCGCTCTGTTCGAGTCGAAGTTTAGCAAGCAGCTCATTAGCCTTCTGTTTTCGCGCCTCGCCGCTGTACTTTGAGAAAGCTGCAGAATGTTTAGTTTCATAATGACGACGGATATTGTACTCTTTTAAAACAGCAACCGACTTTTTGCAAACTAGACATAGTTAATAAAAACTCGTCTTGCCAAACTTTTTAAAAAAATTCTCGTCTGTATGCCACCGCCTTGATTTCTCCATTATTGCGTTTGTTAATTTGTTGACGTTAATTGACGTGGAGTGTCGCAAAGCAGGCGGTGCTGCACCTTGAATTGAGCATGCACGAAAAAAATCTAATTAATTTACATTTAATTTAAACATTTAATATCAGTTTACTCTTTTGTAGTTCAACAATAAAATAAACAAAAATGTTATGTCAAACTACAAATGAGGATCTGTGTCGAAGGCAGTTGTATATCATAACTGTTCCACTTATGATCATTTTTAAAATATTTTTATACTATTGCAGTTATAAACAAATTATTGAAGTATTGTTGCAGTTGTGATCAAAGGTTTATTGTTATACTACAGTTATGAACAAACTTGCTAGATTGTAGTTGTGCTATAATCTTTATGCTGGTATATTGTTAAAGTTTTGAACAAAGAATATGAGTAAATTGCAGTTCTGAACAGACTATATTGATGTATTCTTGCAGTTGAGATGTTATATTCCTGCAAAAATGTGAATAAATTATTAAAACACTGTTTTGTGGCTGATTATTTGAATTGGAATTCCCAGCTGCCGGAATTTTACAGTTTTTTTTACTGGATTTTTTTTTTTACAGTGTACATTGTTACCAATCTAACCATAACAATAACCCTTACCCTATATGTGAATTGTTTTTTATTGTTTTCCAGACTATTGACCAGCAGATAGTGGAGCAAGAGCTTGAGATAAATGGGGTGTCCCAGAAAAATGACACACTCATCCTACTTGACAGTGGGCTGGCTGACTATGTTGTGTCAGCCCATTTCTATGCAGCCAACCCTGACGACTTGGTGAAGCAGCTACCAGTGAAACTGAAAGTAAGGCATATTCAAAGACAAGTCTTTAAAGTGCTCCTATTGTGCTTTTTAAGCATAATTTAATACTGTATGGCATTCTTGTATTTTAGATGTAAAAGCTTAAAGCCCTTGGATATGTCCCCCTTCTTTTACTGGTGCAATGTTCCAAGGCCCAAAAGTGGACAGCAGAGGTCCAGTGCCCCCTTGAGTTCCCACTGAGGGACATGGACTGATGGAAAATATGCTCTCACAATACTCAAATTCATGCTTCCCCATTTCCTCTTGATTGAACTCTGACTGAACTGAGCCATCTTAAAGGACATCTCAATTCTCTAATCGCACTGTGAGGCACTGAGGAACAGGATTGATGAGGCTTCCAGAGGTTTAATGCACAAAAGTAGAGCTAAGAAAGCAAGATAAGATGTGGGTTCAGCTAGTTTAATCGGCACATCCTGGTTTATTCTATTACACATTTGCTGAGGCAGGATGAGAACGTGCAGCTCTGTCAAGCCAGGTGTAGATAGTTGGCAAGTGCATTCTTAAACAGACCACAAAATCGATCACAGAATCAATGCAAAAAAGGATTAAACCCACGCAGCATACATTTCACCAACTGAGCAATATCTTCTAATAGAAATGTAAAGAGGAGAAACATAATATTTAAACAGGAAAATACAGCTGCTATAATAAAACAAAGAGAAAACTCCTGTCAGACAAAAGCAGACCGACTGAATGCATAAGTAGTCCAAATAAGCAGTGCTCCACTGAAACCATCATAATTACAATTCAAGGAGTCGCTTGTCATTTTCACAAATTAACAGTTGCACACTTTTCCTTAAATGTGAGCAGTGGACATGAACGTTACTCAGGAAATTTATCATTAAGATTAGTTGAAAACACTGCACATATGTTTAGTTTATTTGATCTATCTCATCTATTTACTATTTTAGATATTTTTTTGTCTTATTGATTTTATCTAATCTATAATTTGGTCTAATTATATCTATCTGATCGTTAGAGTTAAATATCACGTTAGAGAGGTTTGGGTCAAGCCATGAAGTTGGAAAACAACCAGCGGCAACAGTGGAAAAAGTAGCCCAATTCTGCGAAGATACATTGGATTTGGCAACACTTCTGCAGCGCTGTATCATACAGAGTAAGAACGAAGACATAAAGTAAGCGATTATGCATTTAATAATAATAAACTTATCTGCTGTGGAAGCCAGCTGAATTACGCACAGGTAATATGAAAAATAAAAGACAAGAATGTGACAAAAGACAGTTTTGCTTGTATATGGAGTTGTAACTGTAATACTTGTGAGATCTGACACATCACATTTCCACTGACTACCTTTTGCAACTGATAACATTGAGTAGTATGTAAAATCTTATAGGTGACTGTTCACACTGCGGTCACATTGCTAAACATCTGTATCGGATTTAGCACCACATATGGAAGTGGCAGATATCTTAACTGAAAAGATCAGATTCCATACGGTTTGTGTTCTTCACACTGTCATGACAAAAACAGATCTGAGTCACATGAGCAAAAAAAATAAATAACAAAAAACAAGATTTGGGCCACATTAGCCTGCAGTGTAAACATAGCCTAATGACCCTACTGGAACCAGTTAATTTTATGTCAAGATCTGGGCCAGAGAGAAAAATAAGTATAGCAAGTGGAAGCCCATTTTCAATCCGTTACACAAGCGCTGAACACCAGCTCCAACCAAAGCACAAAAGCATATTTGAATTTAGCAGGGTTAAATTCAGTTCATTTTTTAATCAGTTAATCACATGAAAAACTGTAGTCTAATCACTCCGGTGTGATTGTACATGTTAAAGAGCTACTCAATGTCCGTCAAAACTCTGATCAGGCCTTTCTCCAGTGTGAATACTGATGTGTCTTTTAAAGGTTGTATCAGCGATTTCTAGCCTAAAACATAAAGTGTCAATTTCAGCTGACCTTTCTTCACGATCTGCTCGCTGCCTGCCCCATAAATTGTCTGTGAAAAAAAACGCGTCTCTCTGGTCAGCCTAGGGTCCGAGATATGCCAAAAAAACAATCGGCACTACCAACCTTTCCACAGATAAACAAACAGTGTTCCAACCAATCAGCTGATACAACCTTTAAGGTTAGTTTTTTCAGTGAAACTCCTTCCACATTCATGACAGGTTTCACTCAAGTATGAGTTTTCATGTGGACATCAAAGTCATGTTTAAGTATAAAACTCCTCAGACATTAATACGTGAAATGATTTTCTCCAGTGTGGATGTTCATTTGTTTAAGGTTTGATTTTCGATTGAAGGTCATGTTTAAGTATAAAACTCCTTAGACACTGAGAACACATTAAAGATTTTTCTTCACTGTGAATGTTTGTGTTTTTTAAGGTTTGATTTTCGATTGAAGCTCCTTCCACATAGTTTGCAGATGTAAGGCTTTACTCCAGTGTGAATCTTCATGTGTGTTTGAAGGCTTCTTTTTTCCGTAAATCTCTTTCCACATTGTTGACAAGTGAAGGGTTTCTCTCCATAATGAGTTTTTAGGTGGACATCAAGGTCATGTTTAAGTTTAAAACTCTGTGGACATTGAGGACACATGAAAAAATGTTCTCTACTGTGAATGTTCATGTGTTTTTTAAGGTTTGATTTTCGATTGAAGCTCTTTCCACATAGTTTGCAGGTGTAAGGCTTTTCTCCAGTGTGAATGATCATGTGAACATTAAGGCTTCCTCTTTCAGTAAATCTCTTTCCACACTGTTGGCAGGTAAAAACACCTTTTGCTGTCTTTTGTGCTTTTGCTTCCGTATCTGAGCAACTATATGATTTTTCTCCAGACATGAAATCATGTTTCTCATGCTGGAGATCATCTTCCTTTTCTTTGAGTTCTTGACTCTCCTCTTTCAGTGTCATCAGGTCTAATGCAAAAAAAAAAAAAAAAAAAAGGACAAATCAAAATTAACTCCATTTTTAATTGCTCCCAGAAAAATTTAGGTCTTATACACACTAAACTATTAAAGGTTGAGTCAAATGTCAAATAATCTATAATAATAATCTCAAAACATATTTCCATTATTTAAAGTGATAATAATAAAAAAGAGCAATTGTATAATACAATAATAAAACTACTTATTACAAGACTGATAAGACATTCTTCAAAAATATAATTTATTTATTTTTAGAGCTGGACATTTTAATAAGGATCAAATGAGTTCAGCTTTGAGAATGAAACCAACCTGTTTGTTCCCCAGTATCTTCTTGTTTGACTCTAAATGCTTCTTCAATCTTCATGTCTTCACTCTCCTCTTTAATAAAATACTTCTTTCTTTGTTTCTCAGTACCTTCTTGTTTGACTCTAAATGCTTCTTCAATCTTTGTGTCTTCACTCTCCTCTTTAATAAACCTCATCTTTATAATAGTGTGTCACATGGATCTCAGTTGATTCAGGAGGGTTTTTCTGTGTCTTTGGACACTTTTGTCCTGTTTAAGATTATAATAATTAACAGAAAGTAAATTATTCTAAAAAATAAATGCAAACTAAATCTCTATGTACTCATACAGCGGTCAGTGCACTGGTAAGAGACTCACTCAGAGTAATAGTTAATGGGAAATTACCTTAATACTAAAATAGATATTACACACATAAAGTTAATATTAGGCATTTATCATTTAGTTCTGGCATTCAATTATTTGTACATAACATTTAATAGATTACACTTTCATGAAAACATTAGCAGTTTGTGAAAGTTATCATTATACATGTTTGTGTTTGTTAGTTTGTTGTCACTGAATGAGTCGATTCAAACGATTCAAATCACTGAACCATTTCACCACTGATTCGGTTCAGATGATTCGGATTCGCATTTTCTCTCACTTTCTACTTGAACCATGTACTGATTCACAAATAAGGAGCAAAATGAGTCGCACATTTTCTGTTAATATGAGGGTGCACTTTTACTCGCAAAAATATCAAAGCATTACAATGTTATATTTGAGATTGATTCTTTTTTGCGTAGCTTGTAAAAACGTTTAAATTGACAACAGTTTGCATTTATTAAAAAACTTAAAAAGCACAAACCTTTCTTCAGTCGAATCACAACAAATGCAGGGCTAGGGGCGCCGCTTTATGACGTTACCAGACCAAAATAAAAGTCCCGTTTACACACTGATGTGTTTATGTGCATTTCCACAATTATTAGCATGGTAAATCTAGAAACATTTATATTTTCGTTTTTTAAATTAATGTACATTTAAAAAACTATACTTTGTGTTTTCTTAAATTGCCATTCATACATAAAACCAGTTAAAGCTGCTGCATAAGTGTTTCTATACAAAGGCTGAAGGAGTGGCTGTAAATCTGACACAATACACTCTTTTGACTAATCAAACCCTTATTTATTTACCTTTTTCCCCTTTTTTGGAAAGTCACTGAAACACTATCATGGATTTTGTTGTTGTTGTTTTTTGTGTGTTTCTTTTGCTGTTGTGGCGAATGAGAACACAAAAATATATTTGCTGCAGTTTACTTTACATAACTATGATGACTTCTGAGAGCCCTGAAAATGTGACTAATTCATGAGTGCTTATACTGCACATGCATACAAGAATGAACATGAATCATGATTAATGCATTAGTTTGTTTCATTATTACAATACTTTTACCAATAATCGACAATAATGATCTCTTTTTTTTTTCCTTTTTGTAATATTGAAGCTTGTAGCTACTCTTTAGTGAATTTAATAATTTATTCATTTTTAATTTAATAATTTGTATATTTTTAGTCTGGTTAATAGTAACTCTTTGACTGAAAGGACAACATATTTAGTAAGTAATTATATATATAAAAAAATGCTTTTAAAGCTGGAAAATATGCCTGTCATTATCACACACTAATTTAGGCTGTTAAATGGCATATTCCTGTTTTTGACCAGCAGGTGTCACCAGCGCTTTCCTTTATTTAGAGATCATTTTAAGTTGACAAGTACAAGGTATTATGTACATTTACAATAACTGTTGTAATGTATTCTACATTAGTTAATGTTATGTGTAAATTACTGTATTAACACACTTATACCACAATTATAATGTATTTGTTGAAATAAGAAATTACAACTAAATATTTATGTTTATGAAAAAGAGGGTAATAGACAGGAGGAGGAAAGAGAGAATATTACTCTGTTAGTGACTAGTAATTCAATGTTTAAATTGGAATTGGTTAATGATCCTATTTATGTTTAACATATTTGGTAGTATTAACATCATAGCAGCACTAAACTTGTTTATGGTAGGAAGTTGATAAACACATCAGACTTAATGTTTTTTTGTGGGTCCTGTAAATCACAAACAGAACACAGAGTTCTGAGCACATTCATAGACATGAGTTGCCAATTAGCCACACACACACACACACACACACACACACACACACACACACATACACACACACACACACACACACACACACACACACACACTTTATAATTATTAAAATAATCTGTAACAAAATAAATGATCAAATTACAAAACAAAATAATGAGGAACAGAGGTAAACTATACATAAAGAAAAATTATTTGTGTGTGTGTGTGTGTGTGTGTGTGTGTGTGTGCATTTATTTATATATTTATATAAACATTTAACTACAATAACAGTTATCTATCATTTATCCAATTTCAAATTTTAAACTGCAGAATGGAAGCTTTTTCAGAGGCTTGAAGTGTCACACTTTTGTACTGTAGGTGTTGTGTTTTATCATGATTGGCTTTGAACTATTTGTGACAGTCACAAATCATCTTTGCAGGTGCAAGACTTCAACTCATATTTTAGGTGAGCTCAACCCTCCACTTTCAAGATATTCTTGAAGTAATGCTAAACATATGTCAGAAGGAGACTGTATGCTTAAAATGGCCACAAGAATTTAGAAAATATGTCAAGCTTACAAGGTGGCACCTTGTGGTATTTCTCCATGCCTAAATCTGCTCTTTTTCCCAAAGTGAAAATGACACCATGTAAATATTTAAAAATAGAACAATTTATTTAAGTGAAAATGCAAAAACAAATGCAATAAATAATAATAATAATGATAAAAATATAAAAATAATAAATAAATAATAATTATAATAATATATTTAAAAAATACTTGAACTCTTAGGGCCGCAAGCAAATCCTAATAGAGGTAGGCCTCCAGAATGGCAGAAAGAGAGCTAAAGAGGGGACACACAATGACAGAAGGTTAGTCAGTCAGAGAGATCTTAATGGTTAATAGTAACAACATTTGAAACATACCGTAGGAAGAATTTGTTTGTTTCAGGGCCCTCTCTTCTTCCTCCATCTCTATCAGATGCCAGTTGGAGCCATCTTTTCATATTTTTTTCAGTTTCTCATTCAGAGCATGGGCAGTATTGCCATTTTGTCAGATGGATTCTTAAAAAAAGAAAAAAAAAAAAAAAAAAAAAAAAACAGAAATGATTAGGTGTAAGTTTGCCCTTTTTTGATCCTAACTAACTTAGCATAAAGATGGGATAATGATAAGAATTCAGTAACCCTATGAAACACAAATGAAACTTACTGAGAACAAAATCTTTGATGGCAAGTTGTTCAAAGCCACACTTTCCATTTACCCCACGCCAATTAATCTGCTTTGCCAGTGTGTTCGTCAACAGTTTTGACATCACTATCCTTCACTATTTGCACTATCCTTGCAAATACTCAATGATTTCACAGTTCAAGCTAGATATTTGCACAATTAGTCTGAAAAGCTATAAAAGACAGCTGGGAAGTCCTTTGAAATGTAGCTAGAGCTTTATGGCTGATCTTGTTTTGCTGGAAGATTCACAAACAATGTGCTGCACAGAGAACAAGTTTTTAAAGAGTGCTTTAATCTGTTTAGTGTGAGCACAGAATGGCTTCTCAGTCAGCACTTCTTCATCATGATTTTGGTGAGGATGTATACATTCATGTGATTTCAATAAGGAGGTGTTGTCAGCATATATGGTTCATTGGAGGTGTTTCTGAATGCAAATGGCCATGAACGTGAACGAGCATGATGCTTGAGAACATGTGGGATTTATCAACAATGATTACTTTGCAACCTCACATTTGATAAATACAGATTTTTCTGTACTTAAACACATTCTAAATTTCATTTGTAGGACAAAATATAGTATATAATATGCATTTTCTACATACTGTTGATAATTGAGGTCCCAGGGAGCAGTGGACTGATCACACCGGTGTAATCGTAATCGTCAAATGGTTAAAGGGTGACCCCTTACCTCCCACTGGGCACACACTTCTGTCTGTCAAAGCTAGACTTGGTGCAATTAGATGCTTCTGGAGAGGATGCCCTTCTCATAGGTGGATCTTGAACATGAGCTGATGAAAGAAAACTTTGAGCTATGAAAATAAGTTAAATAAATGAAATAAGTCATGCATTCAAAAACAAGTGACATGTGAGGACAAAAAGGACATCTTTGCAAAGAGGTTTCCTACCCTCTTGAGTTCCTAGCATAGATTGTCCATAGAACAATCTTTGCTCAAATCCTTTTCTGAAGTGAGTTTATCATTATCATTCACATGCTTCTCACCTTCAGTCAATCCTTCAATTTGTCTCAGGTTACCTTTCAGCAACACGTGAAGACTAGTTTTCAGTCAACACTCACAGCTGGCTATAAGACACATTTTGTTCTAACAAGATAAATAAGTAAATATTCTCATTTCAAAATATTCTCAACTCTAACTTAAAATCATTCATATGTATATTTGTATCAGTAATGCATAAAAGTAAGGAAGATCAAATAAGACGAAGTTTTACATTAAAGTTGTGAGTGTGAAACAGAAAAGTTGCAACTACACAGACACAATTTTGGTGCTTTTGATACAAAAATGTTTTTCGGTTGGTTGTTGCTGTGGCCTCAGAGCTCCCTCGCTGACAAAGAAAGGTCTAATAAATAAATGTCATTACATAAATCTAGAAATAAATAAATAAATGTTAATATTATGCATCAATAAAAATTAAGTAAATGTAAAATGAACACAAAAAGAAACAATTGTAGACATAAACGTTGTCATAAATACATGATTGAATGAATGAATACATTTGAAAAATATAATAATACATAAATAAGTAATTACAATTATAAATATTACAATTTGTAAAATAATATTCCTCTCATTTCTTTATATATTTTATTGTTTTTCACTAAAAATACCATTGACATAGGTTTTATTGTTCATATGTGTTTTCCTGTAAAGACACATTTTGTTCTAACAAGTTAAAATAGAGCAAATATTCTCAACTCAACTAAAATCATTACAGAATCATCCATATGTATATGTACTTGTATCAGTAATGCATAAAAGTAAGGAAGATCAAATAAGATGAGGTTTTGCATGAAAGTTTGCAAGAGACAGAAAACAAATCTAAATAAATAAATGTCATATTAAATAAATCTGGAGATAAATAAATGTCGACATGATGCATAAATAAATAGGAAATTAAGTAAATG
The DNA here is from genome assembly GCF_049309525.1 of Garra rufa. NCBI lineage: Eukaryota > Metazoa > Chordata > Actinopteri > Cypriniformes > Cyprinidae > Garra > Garra rufa. The sequence continues at coordinate 47,686,029 of NC_133364.1, read as the reverse complement.
TTAAGTGAACATAGAAATAAACAATTGTGGACTTAAACGTTGTCATAAATACATGAAGGAATAAATGAAAGAATGAATGAATACATTTGGAAAAATATAATACATAAGTAATTTAAATTATAAATATTACTATTTGTAAATATTTGTAAAATAATATTTTTCTAATTTCTTTGTATATTTTAATATGTTTTTCACTAAGAATAAAACTGAATACCATTGACATAGGTTGTATTATTCATATGTGTTTCCCTGTAAATATCAATGCAGTTTTTGGATCCTAGACACAGAAGCGCGTGAACAGGACTTTTATTTTTGATCTGGTGATGTGACGTCATAAGGCTGCGGCGCGCTCCTGCATCAGTGAATGGTTTCAGCTGAAGAAAGGTTTGTAGTCTTAATCATTTAAAGTGTTTAAATTCATACAACGCGTTCAGTCTGTGTTATATGTTTTACAAGTGATTTAAACTGCATAATTATTGCGTTTAACATTGTAAGATTTTATCTAATATTGAACGTTATTTATTGTGAGTAAAGCGCATCCACAGATCAGTCTGTTTTCTCTCTCTGTTAGTGATTCAGATCAGAAACACGAATTACAAACTCCGAGCCAATTGAATCGGTTGATTCACAAAATGATTCACTGTTTCGAATCACCGCTCGCTGAGAGACCTGCTGTAGAGCCCTGCGCGGGACTGTTTTCTTCATCCCGCTCCCGCCCGCGCCCGCCGAATTTCTGACCATTACCGCCCGCTCCCGCAACGTGTGTGTTACACTCCCGCCCGCTCCCGCAATATGTATGTCCACTCCCGCCCGCACCCGCAAAACTCTGTGAATTTATTCCCGCACGATAATAGAAATGCATTGATTTTGCCTCTTCTCCCGTCCCGCAGGGAAAAAAACGTATTTAAATTGCTGTTATTAAAGAAATTCATGTTTGTTTCTTTCCCTGGCCTGCATGTATTTTGACAAACTGGTAGGGAATAGTAGCCCGGGCTATCGGGGACATCTAAAACGCTTAGGCTACCAACTTCAAGTACTTTTTTTCACGTAATCGCCGTATGCAGCCAGAGGAGGGAGCACCGCGCCACTCATTACAACACACAGACTAACCCAGCGCGTTGTGCCGTAGACAGGCCGTTAGAAGTACAGAACGGATTTGCATCGGAAGAGGGAGGGCACTGCGAGGCAGCCCAAACAACGGGAAAAAGGCGAATGGACGGAAGAAAACTGGACAGGTTTTCCCGAAACCCCCTCTCGAAATCCTCCTGCAAAACAAGTTAAGCTGTCCAATGAATGGAGTTGCACTTTACCTTATTGGAATACCTCCGTATCCTGAAAACGAAGTAAGTGCAAGACTTTTTTCCTCACTAACGCAAAGCGCGCTGAGCATCCCGATCCCGCAGTGCTTGTTTTTAGCCGCCCATTCCCGCCCGCAGCAAAGTTCAAACCGCCCGCTCCCGCGAGATTTGCGTTTGGACCCGGCGGGTCCCAATCCCAATGCAGCCCTCTAACCTGCTGCTCAAAACAGTGGAAAATACGAGAACAAACACAAACATGATTAATGACAACTTTGACAAGAAATTGCAAATGTGCTGTTGTTGTAATGACAATCTTAAAATACAACAGCGTTTTTTTTTTTAAATATGCCTCGATTAAATGTAATATACTAATCATTAAATGTTAATCAGAACTGAATAGTAAGTTAAAGTTTCTCTAATGAGGTAATTTAAGTCTATCAACTATCACTCTGACTCCATTACTTGTGCACTGACTACTGAACTAGAGCTGACTGAGATGCACACAGATTTATTTTAATTTTTTTCTTGTTAATAATTGTCATCTTAAACAGGGCAAAGTTTCCAAACACAGAATAAAAAACGTCTGGTGAGGCAACTGAGATCCATGCAACATAAAGATGGCATTTATTAAAGAAGAGATTGAAGACATGAAGATTGAAGAAGCATTCAGAGTCAAACATGAAGATACTGAGGAACAAACAGGTTGGTTTTCATTCTGAAAGCTGGACTGTCCTATGAACTGTCCTGTACATTTTCTCAATTCATTTGCCTTTGGTGGATGTTTTTCTACACAGGTCTGTCCTCCTGCAGATTTCAGCTTAATTTTTTCTATTAAAGTTGCTTATAGTGCTCTGATTTAAAAACAGCATTTAAAGACTCGTGGCTCATCTAATATTTAAATGTTAATGTTCACTGCTAGGATTGAGTAATATTTTCACATGAAATAGATAAATAAGGGCTGTGTGCATGTGGTCTAACTTGCTCTGATGTAATGATGACGTATGTGAAATAAAGTCTGGTGACAGCCGTCAGTTTCACTCGACTAGGGCTGCCCCCTTAATAGTTTACTGAATGTTAGTCGTCGAGAAAAGGCTTAGTTGAATGAATGAATGAATGATGCATTTGTATAGCGCTTTCATTGTGTATTTCCATACACCCAAAGCGCTTTACAATCATATGGGGGATCTCTCCTCAACCACCACCAGTGTGCAGCATCCACTTGGATGATGCGTCGGCAGCCACAGTACAACGGCGCCAGTGCGCTCACCACACACCAGCTACAGGTGGAGAGGAGAGAGTGATATAGCCAATTTAATGGAAGGGGATTATTAGGAGGCCATGATTGACTAGGGCCAGTGGAGGGAATTTGGCCAGGACACCGGGGTTACACCCCTACTCTTTACGAGAAGTGTCATGGGATTTTTTGTGACCACAGAGAGTCAGGACCTCGGTTTAACGTCTCATCCGAAGGACGGTGCTTTTTTACAGTATAGTGTCCCCATCACTATACTGGGGCATTAGGACCCACATAGACCACAGGGTGAGCACCCCCTGCTGGCCTCACTAACACCTCTTCCAACAGCAACCTAGTTTTCCCAGGAGGTCTCCCATCCAGGTACTGACCAGGCTCAGCCCTGCTTAGCTTCAGTGAGCAACCGATCTTGGGCTGCAGGGTGATATGGCTGTGGCGTAGTTAACTAATATTTTATTAGTTGGTCAGTCACAGAAAAAAAAAATGGTCCATGTCAGTATTGAACAGATTGTTAACAGCTGGTTCTTGAGGTAGGCCTAATTACAGTATATCAGGCAGAAAATAAAAACATTTGCCTATCATTCATCAACCTCACATATGACACATCATTTGAATAAAAGTGGGGCTAAAGGAACAAAGGAGGAGTTTATCCAAGTTAGAGACGGTCAGTGCCGCTGTTTATTTCCACATGTTCATATCAAGATATTAACTAACATCAATATTTCAGACATTTAAAACAATTTTAATGGCAAAGGTCACTTTCAGACGCCAGTAAATTAACGTCTGTTGTGGCAAAAATCAAACGACTCTCATCGCATAAGAGACAAATTCACTCTTAGGGTCTCTTTAAAGGTTTGTTTCTTGCAAGAAAGGTCAGACAGTCATACAGAAACACAGGTTGCTGCAGAGTGTGACAAAGAAGGGAGCGTTTCCTCCACTTTTATATCTCGTCCCTAGCCTTCAAGGTTACATCTGTCCTCCATGTGCCTTTGTTTATACTGGAATTCTGCGTTCGCATATGTCATAAATTTCATTTAAAAATGATTAAAAGCTGTCACTCATCTTAGTTCGCAATATCACAAAGCTCTATTATAATAAACGAAGCTACTGCCCATTCAGTCTCTTATTGACACTCTCTCTACACTTGAGAGTCAACGTGCAAAACACATAGAAATCTTTGAAGCTCCACTCAGCGCAAATATGCTGGTCGCACTCGAGCCTTGATATGCAAATAATTCGCTATTGTCTTCAATCATCTCTCTACTCTGTTTATGTGATAAGTGAAATTGTATGTAATATAACAGGCTAACTTGCTAGCAAGCAGCTAATCATGTCCACTTAGTGGCTGCGTTCGAAACCGCATACTCAATGAGTAGGTACTTAATTTCAATAAGTACTTACTTAACGAGCGCTAAAAGAGTATGTACTCTAAAGCCAAATCTCGTTGAGTATGGATGTGATCTGCACGTCTTCCGCCATGTGAACGTTATCATGTGACCAACGACGTTATAACAAGTGCAACAACTTAACATATAGCGACAGGTTTAATTCATCTTTCTATAAATATTTTGATATTGATGAAATTTGTTCATTTTGTGGTCATGTTGAAGAAACAGCTGTTCTTTTATTGTGATTGTAGTAGATACGTTTTGTGTTCATTTAGGTTTTTGTATTTTTTAATTCTTAAAGAAATAATTTTTGTCAGGAAAACCCAAATTCTTAATTTTTTGAATAAGTTATTTCTTTTGTTTTGTATTCAAAATTGTTTATCCACACGCAAAGCTAGCTTAAATTCTTGTTAAATTTCTCTTTTCATCCCTGAGGCTTATCAATAACAAAAACAAATCCAATTTTTGATAAACGATGATGTGAATATTTTGATTATTCAGAGATATTTAATCATATTTCCCTGTGTATATAATTGCATACTATGATGTAAGCAAGCCTAATAGTTATGTTTTTAGTTTTTCTCATTATGATTGTTCATTGTTAAAGATAAATACCATCTTACCCTGAGCCTGTAATTGTAAGTTAGGTAGTATTAGTAATAAAATGAAAATAAGCACAACAGGTGCTCAAACACCTCATAGCATCAGTAACACAACAACCCTACATCTTCCTCCATGTTTGCAATATCTGCACAAAGGAGACGTGGATCAGCTACTTGAAGATCTTGTGTTTGGAGGTGTTTTTTGAGGATTTTACACTCAAAAAATGTAAGCATTACTGCTTAGAAATTAAGATTACCTCAGAATGCACTGATCAATAATAATGATAAATGCTGACCTATAATTAATTATATTTTTTAGTAAAACAAGCATGTTTTTTTTTTAAATCAAGTAATTAATTAATGCATATGTTAATGAAACTTATATTTTATTTACTGATAACAACATGGATACATGAGTAAAATAATAAAATAACCATGAACATAAATAAAGACACATGGAACAAAGCTTTATTCAGACATATTGGTATTTTAGTCTTTCTCTAGATGCTCTCGCTGGCTCTTTGGTCTCTGAGGATGAAGAGACCACAGCAACATCTGGTCCAGATGAGACAAAGGGCAGGTGGAGTGATGGAGGGTCTCATCGATGGCACTAGACCATTTCCAGGATGCTGCTGTGGATTTCTCTTTTCTCACTGCACACACCAGTCTGCAGCAGACATTTCAGATCATACAAAGATGCACAAATACAATACAAAAGTTGTCATTTTAACAGCACAATTTCATTAGATCTCTGTATTAGAAGTAACAAAATTACCTAACTTTATATTAAGTTTCAGATTTTAGTTTTTTCCCCACAAATGCTGCTGTCACCTTTCCTTTCAGGTCCTGCTCCACCGCAAAATATCTGCAACAAAGGCACAGAAATCTAGAATCAGAAAAGTGCTTAAAGTTTTTTTTTATTATTAATAAACTGCAACTTAAGGTTTAAATAGATGTCTGTAGTGTACTCACTCAAAGCCTTTGATGGCAGAACTGCTTCATCAATCACTCTTCACCAGACAAGCATACTTGTCTCATCTGTCCCTGTAACATCCACACAAGATTCAGTTCCCTCTGATTCGTGTGCTCAATACTACATTTATGAGGTAGCTGTTGTGTTAATTGGCTTTTTATCCAATACAAATGCTCCTGAATTTATCAACAGTACTATTAGACAAATGAAATAGATAACTCATGTTTACTTGTTTACTAACTATATGTTTATTTACATTACATTAATCTAAAGCAGTGTTGACAACAGAGAATTCTACACAAACTCACATAACGTCCATCACTCGTTTAGATGTCTGTTTGGTGTTGTGATGTGCACATTTAATTCTCTCAGAACATGTTCCTGTCAGTTGTTAAACATTTAGTAATCATCTTTAAGATGCTACGGTCGCTATACGTAATAAAACGTGTTTTACAGCGAAATCACAAATATACTTCAACGTTACACGTATTGACACCTTATGCAAATCAGCAGTTTACGATACAGTAGCTCAACAAATACGATTTTAAGACAGGGAACTGTGTTTTGGTTTGTAATACTCACATTTGTAAACACTCTCGTTGCGGTTCCCAATCACGTTCGATGATGACGTTTTAGCCTCCTGTGGCCTCCTGGGATTGAAAAGTGTGCATCAGATGAACACTTCAGAATCTGGGCTGAAGCAGTAGGACATCCGGGGATTTCTCGCCTACTCTTTTATGAATACTGAGGTTTCGAACGTACTTCTTTCTTCACGTACTCTTTTTTCCTACTATATAGTAGGTAAGTAGGCATATTCGAACGCACTTTAAGTATACGTTCGTCCGAATCTCGCGAGAATTAGTGCACTCGCCTACTGATTCTCGCCTACTCTTTTATGAATACTGAACATTCAAACATACTTTTTTGCTCACCTACTGCTTTTTGCCTACTATATAGTATGGAAGTATGCGGTTTCGAACGCAGCCAGTGACTCGCGTTATTTGCCAGAACGCGTATTTGTTTTCCGTTCTGAATACAGCGGTTAGTTAGGCGCGCCATCATGTGGTCGGACAACATTGCCATTAGTGCAATTACAATGCATCTAATATTTTTATTAAAAAAATCGCGATACCTCGATTTAATAAAAAATTAAATCGTCTTAAAATGTAAATTCGAATTAATCGAAAAAATCGCCCAGCCCTACCTCAAACAAACAAAATTAAAATAGTTGAATTAATTGAAAATTATTTCCATATCAAGTAGAGGAAAAAAGTATGGAATCATTCAATGTTGAGGAAAAAAAAATTAATCAGCTTTTAATATGCTTTTTTGACACAAATATCTAAACATATGTAAAATGCTAGTTAGCCAGCAGTTAAAAGAGAGTGCTTACAGACCTTAACAAGCTGTTGAATTTGGCTAATTGTAAGGCAACATGTCCCCTACAAGAAAGCTGTCAGTTGAAATGATGGAAAGGATTATGTAACCCAAGGACTTTTCCTTAAAGCAAGGGTGACCACAGAAAAAAAAAAAAAAAAAAAAAAAAAAACCTAATACTTAAACTGAAAACAGTCCATGGTCGAAAAACAAAGGGAAACAAGAAACCGCAGGAACGAAGAAGGCTAAACAATAATCAGCAATCTTAAAGACTGAACAAAGAGCTTATATAGAAGACAAGGAGAACACATGACAAAAGCAACCAATGAGAACAAGACACATGTTAACAAGGAACCAATCAGAACATGAGAGAGATAAGATACGAATTAGGATGGGATTTTGCCCCAACTCTGTAAAACTCGTCACTGATCCTATTGTTCACTTTTGCTATTCAACTTGGTATGGGCATTTCAACAGAATTTATTAATGTTCCACTTACACAAAAAATACAAAAAACAAAAAACTTACTTCCAGGCATGAGTCACTTTAATAATGTGTACCACCAACATAAATAAATGTGTGACATAACAGTAGCCGCTTTTCCACTGTCGGGCCAGTGCGAGCCAGTGCTAAGAGCGTGCCGGGCGGGGCCAGTGGCCTCGAGTCGCAAGCACCAAGGCCAAAAGTAAGCTGCGTTTCCACTATCGAGCCAGTAGCCTCACTGCGCAAACCTAAAGCCCGCCCTTTACACACCTCCTTGGATCAAACGTCACGAAACCCCTCCCCTTTCAGCGGGAAGATTGAAAATAACTCAGGTAGGCCACCGTAGTGTGATCATCAAACGAACAAAATGGAGAGAACCGAAGCGGCTGTTTGTTTGCTCCTTTTGGTATTTTCTTGGTGGAAGATGAGGCAGCGAAACCAAGATGCGAAGATGGAGGCTCAGCGTCGTTTACGCCGAAAGCTTATGTTAGCTGCGAGGCAGAAAAGAGCAATACAGCGACGTGGAAGCCGGATACAGCGAATGCAGAAACGCCGACAATGGATGAAAATGGTAAATGTTGTAAAATTACATAATGTAGTTATTTATGTTATCTGATTGTCTGAGCGACCCTAACCTGATAACCTATATCTTAGCCCTATAAGATACGGAGTTAGTAACATACAGACACAGAGTTTGTAATGTAATGTTATGCTTAGGCAGTTTAAACCTATCAGATGTTTTGCTAGCATTACATCACATAATTCCATAAGTAATGTTAGACATTAATTCAATTACGATAGTACATATGTTTATATATACGTTTAAAGATTTTATGTTAATATAGATCTTTCTGATAGTTGCGGAGGTAAAGCATACATTTCATTGTAGTATTTTCTGATGATTCAGTAAAGCTACATCTATTTATAAAGTGTATGTTGCCATATAGTTATGTAACATGACTACGGACGTATTGTTTACATTTTGAATTGTTGTCTTGCAAATGATGGATCAATTTATGTTTTAACATTTAAATACGCTTATAGATCTATTACATTATAAGGTTATTAATATCTTTGCCTTTCATTCTATTTATTTTTCAGATGATGCATCACTACAACACCAATATAATGCGGACCTCAGAGGTGTGGGCATATCCCCGAACTAGTGACTGGTGGGAGATCACTGCTCAAAGATTTACAGAAGAGCAGTGGCTGGAGGACTTCAGGGTTTCCAGAGAAACATTCAAGTACATTTGTACAGCTATGAAGCCTTCACTACAGCGACAAGATACATCATACCGGTTATGCATTCCTCTGGAAAAACGGGTGGCCATTGCACTGTATAAACTTGCGTCAACCACAGAGTACAGGACAGTTGCTAACCTGTTTGCTGTCAGTCGGACCTCTGTTTGCCGCTGTGTGCATGACTTCTGCAAGGCTGTGATTGCAATACTTTGTCCAAAATTTATCAAACGTCCTGATCAACCCCAACTGTCTGCTATGGCAGATTATTTTGAAGAGAGATTTGGAATTCCACAGTGCGTGGGTGCTATTGATGGTTCTCACATCCCTATTTTGAAACCTCCACAATACCAGTCCGATTTTCATAACAGAAAAGGCTGGCACTCCATCATTTTACAAGCAGTTGTAGATGGTAAAGGGATGTTCTGGGACCTGAATATTGGACAGCCAGGGAGGGAACACGATGCTAGCGTCCTCAGAAAGTCACGCCTTTGGACTTGGGCCACAGAAAGTAATGCTTTCTCAGGCAGAATAAAAAACATTTGTGGAACTGATGTAGGCTACTTTATTCTTGGTGACTCTGCTTACCCACTACAGAAATGGTTGTTAAAACCATATCCAGACACTGGTCGGCTTACAGAGGGTCAAGAACTATACAACGTGAGAACAAGTCTAGCCCGTTGTGTGGTTGAGCATGCATTTGGGAGGTTAAAAGGACGGTGAAAGTGTCTCAGTAAAAGAAATGACTGCAATGTAAATGTTGTTGTTGATATGGTGGAGACATGTTGTACACTGCACAATCTGTGTGAATTATACATGGATTGTCACGTTTGGGAAGGAGGAGATCTGGGTCCAAAATGCAGGTGAGTATATTTAATAACAATAAACACAAATAAACAAACAAACAAACCAAAGGCCAACACGGCACACACGGCACACACGACAGGGTCTTGACAGGAGCAGGATACACAACACTGAAGACAGGAACAGGAAATAATGCAGACTCACAAGAGTGGTGGGAGAGTGGAGATTATAAAGTCTGTGGTGATAGTGAACAGCTGTGGAGGAAACGAGTGTCATAATCAAAGACAACAAGACAGGTGTAGACAATCAGGGATGTGCAGTGCAAGATGAAGGGAAACAGCTACCTCAGGTGGCTGAGGGAAAACCTGCAGGCCAGAGTCATGACAGTACCCCTCCCCTACGGAACGGCTTCCAGACGTTCCCTGAGGCCGAAACAAGTCTGGAGGGAGGTGGAACGGGGGACTGGTGAAACAGGGGGAGGGATGGCGGGCCAGGCCCGTGCAGTGGAGGAACGTGAGTTGGCTTCCCCGCCAGAGGAACGCGAGCTGGCCTTGCCGCCAGAGGAACGCCAGCGGCCAGAGGAACGTGAGCTGGCATAGCCACCAGAGGAACGTCAGTACCCAGAGGAACGTCAGCGGGCACCGCTGCCAGAGGAACGCGAGCTGGCCTTGCCGCCAGAGGAACGCCAGCGGCCAGAGGAACGTGAGCTGGCATAGCCACCAGAGGAACGTCAGTACCCAGAGGAACGTCAGCGGGCACCGCTGCCAGAGGAACGTGAGCCGGCATAGCCGCCAGAGGAATGTGAGCTGGCATAGCCGCCAGAGGAAGGCCAGCAGTCACCTCCGCGTCCGGCACAGAGAAAGCAGTCACCGCCGTGTCAGGAACAGGAAGCGCGGTAAGGGCCGCGTCAGGCACGGAGATAGCGGACACCGCCGCATCCGGCACGGAGATAGCGGACAACACCGCCGCGTCGGGAACAGAGATGGCGGTCACTTCCGCGTCAGGAACAGAGATGGCGGTTGCCGCCGCGTCAGGAACGGAGATAGTCGCTGCTGCTTCGGGGATCGATGCAGCGGATGCCACCGCTTTCCCGCGGAAGAGCGTCTCCGCCCCCGCCGCAAAGTAGGGGCGCATCTGCGCAGCCTCGGCCCTACAGGCGTCCATCTGCGCCAAACAGCCGTAGAGGAACTCTAACCTCTTGGCCGACGCCGCCTCGAAAGACATCCCCGCCGTGTCGGGAACAGAGCGGGTGGTCGCTGCCCCCAGGCGGGGGAACGCCGCCTCCTCAAAAAAAATATTCCTCCCTGCTGGACCCATTTGTGGAGTCTGCATTCTGTCACGTTTGGGAAGGAGGAGATCTGGGTCCAAAATGCAGGTGAGTATATTTAATAACAATAAACACAAATAAACAAACAAACAAACAAACCAAAGGCCAACACGGCACACACGACAGGGTCTTGACAGGAGCAGGATACACAACACTGAAGACAGGAACAGGAAATAATGCAGACTCACAAGAGTGGTGGGAGAGTGGAGATTATAAAGTCTGTGGTGATAGTGAACAGCTGTGGAGGAAACGAGTGTCATAATCAAAGACAACAAGACAGGTGTAGACAATCAGGGATGTGCAGTGCAAGATGAAGGGAAACAGCGACCTCAGGTGGCTGAGGGAAAACCTGCAGCCCAGAGTCATGACATGGATAGGTTTGTGCCAGAGTGGACCGGTGGCTATGAGGAAGATGCTGAACGCCTACCTTGTAATGTTGGTGATGTCTGTTCTGATGCAAGAAGTGCTCTGCAACAGTTGTTTATGCAGCAGCAACATTTGTAAAATATTACATTAATAAATCACTTGATAAGAAGCTTTGTTTTTATGTCCTACACATAAATTCTTTTGTCTAACTTGGTATTGCATCAATCTACACACTACTGCAAAAAATAGATACACAGTTGAACTGTTAGTATAATCTTTTATGCCTTTATTTAGGTTCAGTGTTTATTATCATGTTATCAAGATGTGTTGGTGAGTTTTTGTTGGGTTTAAAATGTTTGCCTGCATTACAATGTTTTCAACAACAGTTAATAGTGTAACAATTACTGAATAGGACCTGATTTACACAGGACACAAAAGGTGCCCCATCAGATAACCATTTAAGTAATGTGCCATCAAAACTGCCTAGATTTCAATATCAATATCTGCGTAATGTACGTGATTCTACTTGAGTAGGACCATTGATTTGTTGAATACAACTGAGTGCACAAACACATTTACAAGACTTCTCACAGATTTACAAACTGTTAATTCATTACTATGAATTATACAAAGTGTTGATGAATGAACAGTTTGTAAATTTGTGAGAAGTCTTGTAAATGTTTTTGTGTACTCATTTGTATTTTTATCATAGTAACATTTGTTGGCTATTACAATGAAAAGCTTTTTGTACTGATATAGACTAACACAAATGAATGACTTTTTCGTAACTTATACTTAAAAAAAATATTGTTGGGTTTTTTTGGACACGTAAACCAACTTATACATCAAATCACAATTTTTCTATGTATCTCATTTGCATTTGTCTAAATTAAAATAAGAGTAGATACTCATCAGACATGCATTTAAATGTTTTCAACAACAGTTAATAGTGTAACAACTACTGAATAGGACCTGATTTACACAGGACACAAAAGGTTCCCCATCAGATAACCATTAAAGCATTGTGCCATCAAAACTGCCTAGATTTCCATATCAATATTTTCTTAATGTAAGCGATTCTATTAGAGTAGGACATTTTATATGTTGAATACAACTGAGTGCACAACCAATTACAAGACTGCTCACAGATTTACAAACTGTGAAATAATTACTATGAATTATACAAACTGTTAATGAATTAACAGTTTGTAAATTTTGTGAGAAGTCTGGTAAGTGTGTTTGTGCACTCATTTGTAATTCTATCATAGTAACATTTGTTGGCTATTACAATGAAAATCTTTTTGTACTGATATAGACTAACACAAAAGAATGACTTTTTAGTAACTGATACTATTTTTTTTCTAGGCAATATGCCCCTTTTGCAATAACTTCAAGTAGACCCCAGTAAAAGCAAAGTTATAGCTTTATTTAGGGCTGTCCCCGACTATGAATTTTCATAGTCGAATCAGAATTTTCGAATCTTTCTATAGTCGACCGATAGTCGAATCATCTAGGCCTATGTGTGTGTGTGAATGGGTTGAAAGATGCACGACATTATAGTCAGCAGGAGGGTAAAACAATTTTTATTTTATTTTACACACTGCACACAGCAACAACTTTTAATAAAGCGACCAAAACTGCCTTCCAACTGACAGACGAACTTATTTAGGTTTAAATAAAAACACAGAACGCGTCTTTTAGTTCTAAAAACGCGAGGCGCACAGCACTGCCTTTTTTGCTAAGCAACGACCAAAACAGCTGTCCTGTCAGTCAAATCAAAGGATCATAGCGCGAACGCTCTAAAATCTTAGTTTTTTGCTGTTAAGTAAACTGTCATATTAGCAGAAACCCTAAATAATACAGCTCCTGATTACCCACGATAGACACCAAATGTTTCTCCTCCATTTCTTGCAGTCTCCGGACTTTTTAAGCGACGGTAAACTTTCGCCATCACAACAGAAGACCCGCGTCTCCATTCATTCGATTGGACAATGGAAAAGAACGTGAATGACGTTGGGCGTTTTTCCGCTCAGAGTTGATTTTTTTTTTTTTTTTTTGAACTTCAGGCGCTCAGAGCGCTCCTGCAAAAACGCGAGGCGCAGCAGGCGGCGAAAACGCGAGGCACCGCGGGGGCGCATAAACAGAGCGCAGAACGCTCACTGCCAGTGCCAACAGAAAACCATTCAAAAAAGGCTCCTCCAAATTTATTATTTATTACCTATTTATTGAACGCTTCTTTCTTTTCACTTTTGTTTTTACTGCATTATCATAATCAAAGGCTGTATATAGCTTAATATAACCGTACAAAATCAGTAGTTCTGTGTGCAATTTGACATTGAGCTCCCCCATATTGCCAAAATGGTATGATGCTCGTTTCACCCGCGAAGATTCGACTGTGAGATCGGTGGTCGAATCAGGCTCCGCATATCGATGCATCGAATCTTCGACTATTCGGGGACAGCCCTAGCTTTATTTATATATTAAATGTGTATCAATGCAAAATACAAGTGTGCTTTAAAAATGTACATACACAACAAACAAGTGTTTGTGAAACAAATGCAGAAACAACAATAAATATAAAAATATATTAAAATTATAAAAAAGACAATGTGCTTTGAAACAAAGAGAAAAGCTGTGGTGTCCATCTACTTTCTCTGGAGAACAGCTGCAGCTAAATTTGCAAAGACGGAAGCAAAAGCCTCCGCTTCCTTCTCTCTCTGGGACATCTCTTCCGGTCTGAGTTGCGCCTCATAATCCAGCTCCTGTCTTCTCATCATCATTTCTTTATTCATTTCTTCTCGTCTTAACTCACGCTCTTCTTCCAGCTGTTGCTGTGTTATGTCGCGCATGCACTGCAAAAACTCCCTTGAGGCCAAGTTTGCTGCTTTGCGTTTGCGACTTTCTAGAAATAAAAAACAGAAAAGGAACAAAAAGCGTGAACAACAAGCTCCACATCTGGGATATACTTTAAATTCAGGTGTTGTGAGATCTGTATGGTTTCAGTCATCTACTTAGTACACTCCAAATTACCTGGCCTGGTTCTTTGTGGAATCATATGAGATCCTCCTCTGATTGTTGTAATGTCTTGAGGAACGGCGTGCCTCTCTGTAATAAATATGCAATTAGGATACAGTACTGACAAGAAACATACAAACATATATAATCATTCTTTAGTGGAATTTGTTTATAGTAGCATACCAGGTGTAGATGTTAGCAGCGGAGGTGTAGACGGTCCCTGCTCAACTTCAGATTCCAAGAAATCGCTCTGTGATTCCAATTCTAACACGAAAAATAAATACATTCATAAATACATACACATGCAAGTTCATCACCAGCAATATTTTAACTGTTTTGCAAGTAAACGTAGGGTTGCTAGCAAGGTAAATTCACTCACCGGTTGTTGTGGCTGCCATCGTATCACGCGTGGTCTCTCCACTAACGGAGGGTCGGTGACCCAGCACACCATCCATTATATCGAACCACGGAAAGGACCTTCTCTGGGCACCGCTCTATCCATTGTGCGTTTTTATGGCTTTGTACTGCGCCCAAAATTTCTTCAACTTGTCTCGAACTTGCAATGTGGTGCGCTGGATATTCAACTTTGCAAGTTCAGCTACGATGTATTTTATCACGTCTTCGTTTCTGCAGACGCCGTCAAACTGCCGTTGTACATTGTCCTCGGCCCAAATACTTAGAAGAGCCCGGGTATCTTCCGCAGACCAGTACTGACGATTCTCCATTGTACGTTTTTTAGTTCTTTGCAAGACGTAATACAGTGAAATGCGCATCTTACCGCAAACACAATATTTTACCTGACTGCGAGCTTACCGGACCTTTGCATAAACTCCGCCTTTCACTTTGACCATGCCTCAAGCCGCAGCTGGCCCGCTTTGGCCCAAGGTTTTCGTCGGGCCGAAAAACCCGGGCCATTGGCCCTGAGGAAGCACCGACGAGGCACGATCAGGCCCTGGAAGTGACAGTGGAAACGCGACTGGCCCTGGCACGCACTAGCACGCCCGCTTTTGGCCCGACAGTGGAAACGTGGCTAATGCTGTGTGTTGTCATTCATGCAGTTCTGGGCTAGGACTCTTAGCCCAGAAAATTTCATGGACCTGGCACAACTACTTCTGGAGATATTTCAGTCTGAACATGGTCACTCAGACTGTGATTTTTTGTAAAAAAAAAAAAAAAAAAAAAAGTATGCACAGTAGAGATCTGAAATTTTGTATATGATCTATTGGGCATATTACCCATTACATAGATTTTTTTTCAGACAAATCTGAGGGGGTCAGGTGGGGACCATTTGATGACCCTTAGCCTATTGATTACCATTTGTATAACTATAGTTAAAACTGTTTTTGTAGCAAAACCATGGTTAAATTGTGGTTACCATAGAATTTCTATAATAAACTAAAAGTTTTTATGCCCTCTGTACTAGAGTCATTTAATTTGGTGGGTCACAGATTTCAGCAACTGAATGAATCAGCACTGAATAAATGTTTTTCTACTAACTCATTAAGACAGTCTCTTGCTGCCACCTACTGGCACAACAATGTAACCTGCAATGAAAACACTGAACAATCGCTAACATACATTGTTCAAAATCAGGTATGCCAGTATTATAAAATATTTATTGAAAATAACCATTATAAAACATTAAACAAATTGGATGTCATTTACCTGTATTGTGTGTTAAAAAAATACCTAAAAATATACTCAATATTTTTAGTGCAAACAAGTAATAAGATTGCAGTATGACTATTAATATAACCGCTATAAAATAATTAACTAGTTGAAATTAAATGCTTTACATTTAGCAAATACAATTCAGTTTTTTCTGTTAAAATATATATGCCTTGAAATTTCTTGAACTTTGTTAATGTGCTCAAATTAAAATTTACCAGGCATTGCATAATTTATGTTTTATTGGTATATATTTATACATTTGTCTTGTTTAGGTATATTTTTATATTTTGTGAATAAATATGATTAGTGACAAAACTTGTGTGTAGTATCAATTATTAGGCCTATGTTAATAGGCTTAAAAAATCGACTATGTCAGCAACGGTACAAGTAAGGTGAATTGTAAAAAAAGTGCTGGTAATAATATCAGTTCTGTCACAGCATACAAGGAGGCAGAGACGGAGGTAAGTATACAACATAAACGGTGAGTTTATTAACAGAATGGTAAGTATATTGCAGCAGGTTTTAAGGTGAGAATTCTTATCTGAGAAGTTCCAAAGTTCTGGTAAGTAGATCCAACAGGGTAAACAGGAAGACACAGAGTCCAAAACAGTCATGGAGAGTATGCAATCGCAGGGATGTGATCTGTAGATCAGACACTGGTGAATGAAACAGTCCAGGTATTTATAGGGTGAGGTAAGTGGAATCAAGTGTGTAATCAGAAGTCAGGTGACTGTGAACGTGTGTGTGTCTTCAGGGGGTGTGGCTTGTGGATCAGGCTGTGGTAGAACTCTGATATTACCCCCTCCTCCAGCGACCTTGACCACGAGGGGCAGGACACTCTGGGTGGCTTTGATGGAAGTCCGTCAGGAGTTGGGGATCGAGGATATCATCTCTGGCCACCCAAGATCTTTCCTCTGGTCCGTACCTCTCCCAGTGGATGAGGTATTCCAAGCGACTACCTCGATGTCGGGAATCCAGGATCTCTCGTACGGTTTAGTCTGAGGGTTGATCCAGGATCTCAGGAGGAGGGGTTTCAGCTTCAGCTCCAGGATTATCTGTGGCAGAGGGAAAGTAGGGTTTAAGGAGAGACACGTGAAATGTGGGATGGATTCTGTACCTGGGTGGGAGCTGAAGCTGATATGTCACTTCGTTGATCTGCCTCAGGACCTCGAATGGACCAATGTAGCAGGGACTCAGCTTCCGACAAGGTAACCTCAGCCTGATGTCCCTCGTGGATAACCACACCTTGTCTCCAGGTTGGTATGATGGAGTGGGTCTTCTACGAGCATCGGCGAATTCCATTGTGGCGGAGGTAACGTCCAAGCTCTTGGATCTTTCTCTCAGTCTGGCCGTTGGTTTGAGGGTGGTATCCTGAGGAGAGATTAACGGAAATACCAAGTGACTTGAAGAAAGATTTCCAGACATGGGAAATGAATTGTGGACTCCGGTCCGACACAATCTCCTCGGGGAGACCAAAGTGACGGAATACCTGCTGGAAGAGCAATTCGGCAGTGTTCATTGCCGTGGGTAGGCCTGACAAGGGGATGAACTTGCATGCCTTAGAGAATCGGTCCACTACTACCAGCACGCAGGTGTTACCTTCAGAGTCTGGAAGATCCATCACAAAGTCTACCCCGAAATGGGACCAGGGTCTCTGCGGGATGGGTAGTGGCACCAGCTTTCCTGTGGGGAGATGACGAGGAGTGTTAGTGGTAGCACAGACTGAGCAGCTTTGGACGTACCTGATGACATCACGGTTCATACTGGACCACCAGTAACAAGATTGGATGAGCGAGAGAGTCCGTCTGCTACCTGGGTGTCCAGAGCCCGGAGATTGATGAACTGTGTCCAGAAGGTGTTGACGTTGGGAGCTGGGCACGTAGATCTTGCCTTCTGGACATTCCGGCGGAGCAGGCTCTTGGAGAGTGGCCTCTTGGATCCAGGTGTCGATATCCCACTGGATGGGGCTAACAATGAGATCTGTGGGGACTATGTTCTCAGGTTCGATAGCTGCGTCGTTGGAGAATTGTCTGGATAAGGCATCAGCAGGTATGTTCTTGGATCCGGGACGGTAGATAATCTTGAATTGAAAGCGAGTGAAGAACAATGCCCATCTGGCCTGACGGGGATTGAGCCGTTTGGCTTCTCGAAGGTATTGGAGGTTCTTATGGTCCGTGATGATCGTAAACGGATGGTTAGCCCTTTGCTACCAATGACGCCACTCCTCCAAGGCGAGTTTGATGGCGAGTAACTCACGATTGCCTACGTCGTAATTTTGCTCCGCCGGAGACAGTTTCTTAAAGTAGTAGGCACAGGGATGGAGGAGAGTGGAATAGCGCGACGCCGATGGTGGATGCATCTACCTCATCTACGAAGGGAAGATCTGGGTTGGGATGACGTAGGAGAGGAGCAGTGCTGAAGATCTTTAGCTGTTGGAATGCTTCGTGGGCAGAGTTGGTCCAGACTGGGTGTTTCGGTCGCCCACGTAGGAGGGAGGTGAGAGGTGCAGTTATGATGCTGTAATTCTTGATGAAACGGTGGTAGAAGTTGGAAAATCCAAGGAATCGTTGTAGTTCTTTGATAGTACTGGGTTTGGGCCATTTCTGGATGGACTGCACCTTGTCCTGATTCATTTGCACACCCTCGGGGCTGATGTTGTAACCCAGGAACTGCACACTAGTCTTGTGGAACTCACATTTCTCAAGTTTTAGGTATAACTGATGTTGACGTTGGACTTGAAGGAACTGACGGACGTGCTGGCGATTTTCGGCCTGGTTCCGGGAATAAATCAGGATGTCGTCAATATAGACAACCACGAATTTGTGCAGGAATTCCCGGAACACCTCGTTCATAAACGTTTGGAAGACTGAGGGACTGATGGACAAACCGTACGGCATAGCCAAATATTCATAGTGGCCAGTAGGTGTTATAAAGGCAGTCTTCCACTCGTCTCCCTCACGAATACGAACGAGGTTATAAGCACTCCGCAGGTCCAACTTGAAGATGTGAGCCCCACGGAGTTCCTCGAGGGTGGCAGGAACGAGTGGAAGTGGGTATGGTTGTTGAATTATCTGGGAATTGAGCAGACGATAATCAATGCAGGGACGGAGACCTCCATCCTTCTTACCCACAAAGAAGAAGCTAGAAGCAGCTGGTGAGGTGGATGATCAGATGAAACCTTGCTTAAATGCTTCCTGGATGTACTCCTCCATCGCCTGGCGCTCTGGGTTGGACAGCGGGTAGACGCGTCCCTTAGGTAATTGAGCCCCAGGTAGCAGGTCGATGGCACAGTCCCATGGCCGATGGGGAGGAAGATGGGTGGCAGCTTGCTTTCTGAAAACATACGAGTAGTCAATGTACTCTGCTGGGATTTCTACCATACTCACAGTATCCAGGCTTTCTATCTTGGTGGAAGCGATGGCTAAGGGAGCAGAAACTGGAGATGGTAATCGAGTAAAACAATTCTTCAGACAATGTTTACTCCACCCGATGATGTCACAGGGGTCCCAGCGGAGTTCCGGATGATGTCGATGGAGCCACGGACGTCCTAGGATGATGTCAACGGTCGAATTCTCCAGTACCAGAAACTTGATTTGTTCTTGATGAAATAATCCGACTTTTAGAGTGATAAATGGTGATGAATACCGAATCCGCCCACGTCCGAGTGGTTTTCCCTGGATAGTCTTGACAGACAGCTCAGGATTATGGCGGTGATGTGACAGTTGATCTAGGCATTCTTGTGAAATGAAGTTTCCAGATGAACCTGAGTCAAGTAGGGCAGATACATAGAGATCTTGTTCAGCAGTATGAAGAGTCACAGGTATGAGAGTCAGATTAGCAGTTTCAATGTCAGATTAGATGGTACTCACCATTGGACGTGGGGGTCTGATGGGACAGGTTCGGAGAAGATGACCAGATTTCCCACAATACAGGCAGAGTTTGTCCCTGATGCGACGTTGGCGTTCTGACCAAGACAGGCGTGTGGAGTCAATTTGCATGGGTTCTGGTACTGGAGAGCAAGCTGCCACCATAGCGGACTGATGAGCGGTTTCAGGTGAATGGCAGGCGGCTAGACGCTGGGATACCCCTGTAGCTCGCTGAAGAAAGGTCTCCAACCCGATGGTATCATCATAAATAGCCATAGCAGCGCGAATGTCTGGGTGGAGACCTTGTCGATAGGCACCCAGTAGTGAGATCTCATTCCACCCGCTAGCCGCTGCCAGCATCCGGAACAGAAGGGTGTATTCGTGGATGGATGATGAACCTTGTCGCAATCAGAACAGTTGATCAGAGACGGTGAGCACATCGGTAGTTGTGCTGAAAACCTCAGAAAAATGACAGGTAAACTGTTCAAAAGATTGAATTATGGGAGTATTGGCCTTCCATTTTGATTTCGCCCATTGAAGAGCCTTTCCGGATAGCAGAGAAATGAGAAAAGCTACCTTAGATTCCTCGATGGTGAATTGCTGTGGTTGCATCTTGATGAATAATTGGACCTGAAGCAAAAAAACGCTACACTCAGCCACTTCTCCCGAAAACGTGTTTGGTAGAGCCATGGGACTTCCTGAGGCAGATGGCGGTGCGGGAGGTGGTGTTAGCGCCGCTTTGAAGGCCTTGACGAGTTCGGTGAGTTGATCTGGTGCGGGTGCTTCCTCGTTGTCCATTTTGTTGTAGGTCTGATCTTCTGTCACAGCATTCAAGGAGGCAAAGACAGGGGTAAGTATAAAAACATAAACGGTGAGTTTATTAACAGAATGGTAAGTATATTGCAGCAGGTTTTAAGGTGAGAATTCTTATCTGAGAAGTTCCAAAGTTCTGGTAAGTAGATCCAACAGGGTAAACAGGAAGACACAGAGTCCAAAACAGTCATGGAGAGTATGCAATCGCAGGGATGTGATCTGTAGATCAGACACTGGTGAATGAAACAGTCCAGTATAGGGTGAGGTAAGTGGAATCAGGTGTGTAATCAGAAGTCAGGTGACTGTGAACGTGTGTGTGTCTTCAGGGTGCGTGGCTTGTGGATCAGGCTGTGGTAGAACTCTGACAAGTATACAGATATAATATAGCATGTGAAATACCAGTTTGGACGTGGTAAGTACGTTTTTAAAACTTTCGAAGGAGACGTTGTGAAAAAATGTATTTATAATGTTTAAAAAACCCGACATTTGCCTTATTAAATATGTCGGAAAAAAACGTTATCACAACCTTTTCACAATGTGAAAAAAAAAACATTTTCACAACGTTGTTGTGTTTGCTGGGTTGTCAAACGAATGTCCCTTTCTCACAAACACAACTGGAAAGTTTGCAGTTTGGTCGGATATGTCAAAAACAAGTAAGGAAAACAATGCACAAGTTATTAAACGGCAGTGAATGAGTGAGAGAGAGAGAGAGAGAGAGAGAGAGAGCACACTCACTTCTGTTGTGTAATATTTATTGATGTTCGCTCACTTAGCATATGCGTCATTTGAATTAAAACTAATTTATAAATCAAAACAAAATTTATAGGTGCATTCACTATAACAGGGCTCTACAGTGCGACCATTTCACTCGTTTTTTGCGACTAAAAATTACTGTGTGCAACTGAAAAAATATTTAGGATCAGCATATTCGTGGTCAGGGCAGATTTAAAGGTTTCTACGTGTTTTTGCAATGTTGAGAAATGTATCACAGACATATCTCACAAATCCTTTCATAAATAAAGTGCAGAGAGAGTGTAAATAAGGGACTGATTGTGCAGTATAGACAGCATGTTGATTATAATAGAGCTTTGTGATGTCGCAAACTAAGGTTTTACAAATTTTTAAGGGAGTCTGTAAATGAGATCAGTATTCCAAATCACGTTGTAAATAATTTCAGTTTTCAATCAATTTGAACTCTTTAGCAAATACAATTATCGTTACATTTTTTTTACTATCAATGCATTGGAGTGAATCTAAATATGAATGAAAATCAATAATAAAAACCTTTAAACAAAGTTTACAGTTATTTCTTTTACTTTAATGAATATGAAATTTTCCAAATAAAATGATCAAATTCAACATAAAGTTGTTTTTCACATCTCTCATTCTTCCGTGAGTCATCTGCTTACGCCATATGCAACTCGCATATGCGCAATTCGTCGCATTCATCTTGCTCAATTTGAATAATAGTTTTTTTTTCCTATACAAAATTAAATTGCTATCTATATTAATAGATTGCCTTAGTCTTTTAATTAGAAGTATATTTGCAATAAACAATAATATTATCTATTTTTCTAGGCACCACATTTAACATGGGTTACACCTGACTGTGAAGAAACCAGCAAACAGCAACATACTTCTTTCTTTTTTTTCAAAGGGTCATAATGTAGTCATTTTCAATGTATGGCTCTGCATACCTCCAGACCTGAAATCTTGTTATCAGAAGAATCTTTAAAGATGTCTGATAGTTCTGGTATTATCATTATGAATGGTGTTGACTGTAAATACAGCTTATCTCACATTTTTGGCTGGATACAGGTACTGACGTACAGTAGGTAAGAATTATGATAGTACATGCAAAGTCATTCTCTTTCAAGGTAAAGCACCATCAGCTATCTCATAAACAGGCCAATACAATGTCAATACAAACCATGATCTTGGGTCTTTACAATAAATACTTACATTTTATAAAGTACAGTGATTATGAAATGCAAACAATAAGCAAATTTCCATAAATTCTGACTCATTGCAGTTCATTTTTATGTTTCCATTTTTATATATTGGAGAAAACAATGAGCTCATGATGTTTAAAGATAAATATATTAGTCAGTGTTCTTTTAACACAATGTCCCAAACAAGTGAACACAGTGCACTGAGCAAATCTTCATAATCACTGAATTACACTGAATTATATATATATTATAAAGGCTATGTACTGACATTGTTTGGCATGTTTATTAGATAGCTGATGGTGCTTTATCTTGACAGAGAATGGACCTGCATGTACTTTCATGCAAGCATTCTAACCTATGTAGCCAAAAATGTGTGTTAAACAGAATGTACAGTCAACACCATTCATAATGATAATACCAGAACAATCATTCATCTTTAAAGATTGTTCTGATTACAGGATTTCAGGTCTGGAGGTATGCAGAGACATACGTTGACATTGAAAAGACTACATTATGACCCTTTGAAGAAAAAAACTATGAAAGTGGAGTTATCACAAGAATTTGATGCTTGCTGGTTTCTCCTTGTCATGTTGACGGGTAAAATCAGATGACTTTCTCTAGTAACAGAGTCATTCTACGAAACGGGTGCCATTTCCACTTTGCAATTGTCAAAAAATTCATTAAGAACAAACTTTCTATAAAAAAGACTACAATTTGAAAGACAAGTTAAACCTCCAAAAAACATATTTTCCCACCTCAGGCACAAACTCCTTATTAATATTATCCTTTTACTTCAAGCAAGGGCACCTTTCTTGTACCACCCCGTTACGGACGATATGTATGCCAGTAGTAGTAAAACATGAAATATATTTTTAAAATGTTATGTTTTCCTAATAATGAATTGTCTCTTTTTTGCAAACCATAAATAGAAAGTCTGTAATTTAAAAAAAATGTAATTGTTAGATTTTTAATCTTGAAAAAATGAATTTGACATCTCAATGGCCTCACTGTTTGTGAAAAAACAAATTCACTCAAAAAATACAAATAAAGTGGCATTTATTTAATTAGTCCACAGAATAAGAATATCATATACAGCATTAAATCAAGTAACATTTTATTTTATTTATATAAACTTTTTACAAAATGACCCTGTGACGGGGTGGTAAGTGATGTGACTGGGTGTTATGGACAAAGTGTTTCTCTATATGAACAGCTGGTTTTAAATTTTGTGCATACATTTCACAAGGGCATGTGTTTCATCTGTATCCATGATGATCCCAGGATAAAGGTCATTGTCACACCACTTTCAAATTAGATTTCCGCTTTCCCAATCAATTGGTTCAGTTGGCACCTTTTGGGCTGTCTTGTTAAGAGTGAATGAGAGAGTGAAAGAGATTGTGAGAAAGTGACAGTGAGTGAGATGGTGAGTGAAAGAGATGAGTAAATAGAATGAGTAAAAGAGTGAGTAATACGTGTGTGAGTGATATAGTTAGGGTGGCCATATGTGCCGGTCATACAGGACACGTCCTGGCCACAATTTAAATATTGCATAAAACACCTGAAGTAATTTGACCAATAACATAAAGTTATTGTACAGAATCGACAAATCGTGGCGTTGCACGTGAGAAGGTGAGATCTACAGAGAACGATCAAAGCAATGCGAATGCACCTGTTTGTTCAGTTGATTTGAAGCATTGCTGCGCACCAATAAAATAAGACATCAGTATGGTCACCCTACCTATATTAGAATACTATACTAGAGCAGGGCCGTGCAGAGACCTTTAAAGGGGCAGGTGCTCAAAGTATAAAAAGGGCATCTGAAACAAGGCATTAAAGAGCCCCTAGGGTCCATCACCTCATTGTAAGCATCCAGTTACTTATGTAACAAGTAACAATGTCATTAATAAGACAAATTGTGCATTATTTGAAGTTTAAATTGCGTTTCAGGACTCAAACAACAGAATCAGTAATATTTTTTTCACTTTGTATTGTATTGTATTGTACAATTTGTATTGTATTGTAAGATTGTAGACAACAGGCTTTACTGCAGAGTATAGAAATAAAACAAACATATTAAGGAAGGAATTTTATTTCACTATTTAAAATATTTTAAATATCAATTTAAGGCAAATTGTGACCCGTTTTATGAGCCGCAGAAGTAAAATGAACAGTATTAGAGTATTTGACAATGTACGGTAGAATATTAAGGCATAAAATGGCATGATTTATAATTCAGATACAGCTTCACACAAAACAAAACAAAATATCTTTTTTGTTTTCAGCCTTTATACCATTAAAAGGGATAAATCGAGTTTATCATTTATTATATTTATTTAAAACATAAATATTACTGTCTTATTTGTTTAGATTTTTAGAAGGCACATTAACTTCTTCCACATTTACAACTCTGTGTTTGCTGCATAACAACGTAGGTCAATAATTGCAATAATTTGACCATAAAGAGCTGAAAAAATGTGGAAAAGAAAAAGTCACTCTCTGTCACAAGGGGGCGCTTTAAGAGCTCTGAAATATTAAGGTTTCCCTAGTAACGGCTGTATACAAATCAGCGTTAACGCTGTTTATCAGGCAATAAATGAAAAGGACAACCACGTTTCTGAGGACAGTCGGTTCCCTTCAGATACATTCATATAAAGACATCAGTGCCGTGTTTTGACTTTGAAACCTACAGCATGCATATTTATTCAATGACATCATTGCCTTTTGAAGTTTAATGGAAAATTACCCATGTTGCTTACCATTGAAGATTCAATTATGAAACCAAATGAGTAAAAGAGCACAGGTGAGAACACAAAATTGTCACGGTTCATGGGCTCACTCTCTCATCTTGCTGCGTTGTGTGTGTGTGTGGGCGGGGCCGCTGCTGCTTACGAGCTGATGATTTCCAGCTGTCGCTCGTTTGCTCAGCTATTTAATGCTGCTCTGTTTGTCTCATGTTGTCAGATCGTTGGTTTGTGTTCGTCGGTCCTGGTTCTCTCCCCGTGTTTTCTCCATTCCCTGTTTGATGTGGATTCGCTTCCTGGGATCTCTCTGTTCCGGCTGGCTGCTGCTGACTTCTCCTGGTCGCCCATTGATTACCTGCGCTACCAGTGTCTACATCGGCACGCTCACCAGCTCATCTGACCATCTCTGTGAAATTACCTGTCTGTCTAATAAACTGTTGAATTTACTCGCGCTTGAATCCATCTCATTTATCATGACAGAACGATCTGACCCACTAATGGATTCAGCGAGTGCTCAGACGCTGCAGGATATTCTGTCTTCCAATAACGCTCGTATGGATCGGCAGGACGAGCAGATGCTGGCCACCGGACGAGCAGTTCAAGCCCTGGTAGCGCAGGTATCCGAGCTCACCAACCAGTTACAACGCTTGAGATCGCCCGCTGCGCCACCCCCACCGCCGTCCCCTCCGCCCGCTGTGGTTAACCCCACTTCCCATCACGAGCCTCGATTGCCGACCCCGGAACACTATGCGGGTGAGCCCAATTTATGCAGAGCTTTTTTGACGAAATGTTCCATGTTCTTCTCGTTACAGCCCAACACTTTCGCATCTGAACAATCGAAAGTGGCGTTGGTGTTAACTCTGCTGTCGGGTCGAGCGGCTCAGTGGGGAACGGCGGTGTGGGAGAATAAACATCCCTGCTGTGCCTCGTTCCAGCTCCTCTCCGAAGAAATGAGGCGGGTTTTCGATCGGGCCGTCATCGGGCGCGAGGCAGCCAGCAAACTAGCCAGTCTACGGCAGGCTGATCGCTCTGTTTCGGATTATTCCATCGAGTTCCGGACGCTGGCTGCCGAGTGCAGATGGAACGAGGCGGCGCAGTGGGACGTCTTCCTGCATGGGTTGGCTGACCGTATTCAACGAGTGATTTTCACGTTGGAGTTACCCCCTGATCTGGACGGACTGATTTCCCTGGCCCTCCGGGTGGATGCTAGACTTCAACAACGTGATCAACTTACCCACCTCAATCCCGGAGCGGCGTGGATGGATCCAGGCTCCAGCGTCACTAATACGGTCAGCCCCCCTCAAGATCCTGAACCCATGCAGGTGGGTAGAGCTCGGCTCTCCCGGGAGGAGAGAGAACGTCGTAGATCCAGAGGTCTGTGTTTGTACTGTGGAGCCGCGGGACACTTCCTCAACACCTGCCCAGTAAAAGACCAAGCCCGACAGTAGAACAGAGGTTACTGTCGGGCGGCTTATCCCAGGACAAACCCTCATCCACCACTCTCCTCCCGGTGAGACTTCAATGGGCGGCCAGTTCTCATCACTGTCAGGCTCTTGTGGACTCTGGAGCAGAAGGTAACATCATGGACTGGAGCTTAGCTCGTTCACTACGTCTTCCTACCACTCCCCTTAAGACTGTCATCTCTGTCAATGCTCTCAACGGCCAAACTCTTCCTCCTATCACTCACTCCACCTGTTTCCTCACGATGATTACCTCTGGCAACCACAAGGAGGAGATCGCCTTCCTGCTCGCAGAGTCCCCCCTGGTTCCCATAGTCCTTGGGCATCCCTGGCTGGTCCGCCATCGTCCCACTGTGGATTGGGGCCTCAATTCTGTTTCTTCCTGGGGCGAATCCTGCTTTGCTAACTGTCTCTTGTCTGCTTGTTCGTCTGTCTCTTGTTCTCTGTTGCAGGATGAGTCGGTGGACCTGTCAAACGTGCCCCAAGAGTACCTCGACCTGAAGGGAGTGTTTAGTAAGTCCAGAGCTGCTTCTCTACCTCCGCACCGTCCCTACGACTGTGCTATAGATTTACTGCCAGGTACGTCTCCGCCTAAGGGCAAACTATACTCACTTTCTGCTCCTGAGAGGGAGGCCATGGAGAAATATATTTCTGATTCTCTGGCAGCCGGGATCATCCGCCCTTCCTCCTCTCCGGCCGGGGCAGGATTCTTTTTCGTGGGTAAGAAGGATGGCTCTCTGCGACCATGTATTGACTATCGAGGTTTGAACAGCATCACGGTTAAGAATACTTACCCTTTGCCGCTGATGTCTTCGGCCTTCGAACGGTTGCAGGGAGCGTCTTTCTTCACGAAACTGGATCTTCGCAACGCCTACCATTTGGTCCGCATCAGGGAGGGGGATGAGTGGAAGACCGCTTTTAATACCCCCAGGGGGCACTTTGAATATCTGGTCATGCCCTTCGGGTTGTCCAACTCCCCCGCGGTCTTTCAGGCACTCGTCAATGACGTGTTGAGAGATATGGTCGATCAATTTCTGTATGTCTACCTGGACGACATATTGATTTTTTCTTCTTCTCTCCAGGAACACGTTCAACACGTCAGGCGAGTGCTCCGAAGGCTGCTAGAGAATGGGCTTTATGTCAAGGCGGAGAAGTGCGCGTTCCATGCACAGTCAGTTCCCTTTCTGGGGTTTATCGTCTCATCCGAGGGAGTGCGCATGGATCCCGACAAGGTTAAGGCTGTGGTAGATTGGCCAACCCCCGATTCCCGCAAGGCCCTGCAGAGGTTTTTGGGGTTCGCCAATTTTTACCGGCGTTTCATTCGCAACTTCAGCCAACTAGCCGCGCCTCTGACATCCTTGACCTCTACCAAGACTACGTTCAGGTGGTCTGATGCTGCCGAGACAGCATTTTCCAACCTCAAGAGCCGCTTTGTTTCGGCTCCCATCCTTGTTGCCCCTGATCCCACACGTCAGTTTGTGGTAGAGGTCGACGCGTCAGAGGTGGGGGTAGGTGCGGTTCTCTCCCAGCGAACTCCCGTGGATGATAGGATGCATCCTTGCGCGTTTTTTTCTCATCGTCTGTCCCCCGCTGAATGTAACTACGATATTGGTAACAGAGAGTTGTTGGCAGTCAAGTTAGCGTTGGAGGAATGGCGCCACTGGTTAGAGGGCTCGGGGGTGCCTTTTATCGTATGGACCGATCACAAGAACCTCGAATACATCAGGTCTGCCAAACGCCTCAACTCCAGGCAGGCTCGATGGGCTCTTTTTTTCGGACGCTTTGATTTTTCGATCTCGTACCGGCCGGGCTCCAAGAACATCAAGCCTGATGCCTTATCACGCGTTTTTGACCGCTCCGAACATCCGTCCACTCCCGAGTGCGTCATTCCGGAGAAACTTATTGTTTCTACACTCACTTGGGAGGTGGAGACTAAGGTCCGCAAGGCCTTAGAAGGGATAACGTCCCCGGTCGGTTGCCCATCGGGTCGCTTGTTCGTGCCGGAGGGGCTTCGGTCCGACGTCATCAGGTGGGCCCATTGTTCCAACGTGGCTTGTCATCCGGGAGTAAGTCGCACTTTATTTTTGGTTAAACAACTATTCTGGTGGCCCTCTATGGCTCGCGACACTCGGGATTTTGTTTTGGCTTGCTCAGTCTGCGCCCGTTCTAAGACTTCCAATCGACCCCCAGAGGGGTTCCTCCAACCGCTGTCGGTCCCTTCGAGACCCTGGTCCCATATCTCGCTCGATTTTGTTTCGGCCCTCCCACCCTCCCAGGGCAATACGGTTGTTTTGACCGTAGTGGACCGGTTCTCGAAGGCGGCCCATTTCATTCCCTTACCTAAATTACCCTCTGCTAAGGAGACAGCGGTAGCTGTCGTAGACCACATCTTTCGCATTCATGGCCTCCCGAAGGATGTGGTGTCCGACAGGGGTCCCCAGTTCGTTTCCAAATTTTGGAAGGAGTTTTGCCATCTACTGGGGGCAAGTGTTAGTCTGTCCTCTGGTTTCCATCCTCAGAGCAACGGTCAGACTGAGCGGGCCAACCAGGACCTGGAGAGAGTGTTACGATGTTTGGTTTCCCAGAATCCTTCCTCCTGGAGCCAACAACTCTCATGGGTTGAGTACGCGCATAACTCGTTGCCAGTATCGTCCACGGGCCTGTCGCCGTTCGAATGTAGTTTAGGTTACCAGCCACCTCTTTTTCCCAGTCTGGAATCCGAAGTCGCGGTCCCCTCTGCCCACGCCTTCGTCCAGAGGTGTCGCCGCACCTGGAGGAGAGCCAGAGAGACCCTCCTCCAGGTGGGAGCGCGCACCAAGGCCAAAGCCGATCGCCACCGGTCTAGGCCTCCCGTCTACGTCGTTGGTCAAAAAGTGTGGCTTTCATCCAAGAACATTCCGCTCCGATCCGTTTGTAATAAGCTTGCTCCTAAATTCATAGGCCCGTTCCCTGTCACTAAGATCATTAGCCCAGTGGCAGTCCGCCTCAAACTCCCTCCTGCGTACAGGAGAATCCATCCCGTTTTTCATGTCTCCAAAATTAAACCCGTCTTTTATTCTCCTATTAATCCGCCTGCCCCAGTTCCCCCACCGCCGCGTCTCGTAGATGGGGAACCCACTTATTCGGTTAACCGCATTCTGGACTCGAGGCGGAGGGGACGAGGATTCCAGTACTTGGTGGACTGGGAAGGTTACGGTCCGGAGGAGAGAAGTTGGGTGCCTGCTAGGGACATATTAGACCATTCCCTTATCGATGATTACAATCGACGGGTAAGTTCTTCTGGGAGCGCCAGGAGGCGCTCCTAGGAGGAGGGGTACTGTCACGGTTCATGGGCTCACTCTCTCATCTTGCTGCGTTGTGTGTGTGTGTGGGCGGGGCCGCTGCTGCTTACGAGCTGATGATTTCCAGCTGTCGCTCGTTTGCTCAGCTATTTAATGCTGCTCTGTTTGTCTCATGTTGTCAGATCGTTGGTTTGTGTTCGTCGGTCCTGGTTCTCTCCCCGTGTTTTCTCCATTCCCTGTTTGATGTGGATTCGCTTCCTGGGATCTCTCTGTTCCGGCTGGCTGCTGCTGACTTCTCCTGGTCGCCCATTGATTACCTGCGCTACCAGTGTCTACATCGGCACGCTCACCAGCTCATCTGACCATCTCTGTGAAATTACCTGTCTGTCTAATAAACTGTTGAATTTACTCGCGCTTGAATCCATCTCATTTATCATGACAAAAATACTCTCTAGTAATCTGTATTCGGCTTTTTACATTTCCTCCTATATTCCTGTGTTCACACTTAACGGGACCCCAGTTATTACTCCACACCTCCATATTTTATTACCTATTTGATTGCAACTTCGAATCATTGCTCACATACCATTTTCATTCTATCACTATTCCTCTGCTCTTTACTATTACATATTACCATCAATCCTCCATCCACTTTTAACTTTTGTCTCGTTTCTGCAAATCTTTCCACAGTGCTGGCACAGCAAAGACAAAGACTTCTCTCTGGTGTTATTATGACTCATGTCACACTGATACCTTAAAATACAGATCTCTCATGTGTGATAGCCCATGTGGTATTTAAGTGCTGCTTTAATTCTGAAACTCTTTCCGCAGTGACCACATACAAATGGTTTCTCTCCAAAGTGAACTCTCTTGTGTCTGTTAAGGGAACCTTTTTGGTTGAAACTTCTTCCACATTGCTGGCAGGTGAAAGGCTTCTCTCCTGTGTGAATTCTTATGTGGTCTTCAAAGCGTTGTTTATAATCAAACCTCTTTCCGCACTGAGGGCATGTGTAGGGTTGCTCTCCAGAGTGAATTCTCATGTGGACTTTAAATTGTTGTTTTTGACAGAAACTCTTTCCACACTCAGAGCATGAGTAGGGTTTCTCTCTGTGAGTTTTCAAATGGACTTCAAGGTTTTCTTGTTGATCAAAACTCTTTTCACACTGATCACATTTGTAAGGCTTCTCTCCACTGTGAATTTTCATGTGTCTGTTGAGGCTTCCTTTTAGAGTGAAACTCTTTCCACACTGTTGGCAGGTGAAAGGCTTCTCTCCAGTGTGAGTTAAAATATGTCTTTCAAGGTTTAGTTTACGATTAAAACTCTTTCCACATGGTTTGCAGGCGTAAGGTTTCTCTCCTGTGTGAACTCTCATGTGGACTCCAAGGTGTTCAGGTTGAGTGAAACCCTTTCCACACTGAGGGCAGGCATATGGTTTCTCTCCTGTGTGAGTTAAAATATGTCTTTCAAGGTTTAGTTTACGATTAAAACTCTTTCCACACTGTTCGCAGGTGAGATAACTTATTCCTGTCTTTCGAGTCTTTTTTCTTGAGGAAGTCACTTTAGTCTGTGACCAACTAAAAGATTTTTCTCCTTTTGTGAAATCATGATCTTTCTCTTCAATTTCATTCAGTACTTCACTCTTCTCTTTCAGTGCCATCAGATCTAAAGTGAAAAAAGACAAGTAAAAGATATCCCCAGTTTAATGTCACAAAACAAAAGACATCAAAACATTCAAAGATGTGAACGTGTCAAAACTAAGATACAAATACATCCTATGTGCTCTAAGCCAGTGGTTTTCAATTCCAGTCCTCATGCTCCACCCGCTCTGCATATTTTGCATGCCTCTCTTAGTTAATGCACCTGATTCTGACAATCAGCTCGTAGGAATTAAGCTCTGTGCATGTACTGTGTTCCAATTGACAAGTTCCCTACACAGTATTCATTGTTTCCTACTCCCTGAGCACTGGAAATCCATTCAAATTTACTTCACTTCAGAACATTCATCCACAAATGTGCACTACGTCAACGCCTGCAGTGTCTTCACACACAGAGGAATCTTAACAGAGAAGTGTGAAGTATGACATCAATAAATACATACAATTTAAATTCATGACTTGCACGCTTTAATGACCTTTAAATGAAACGTATTTGGTTGCTTCGAACTGGAATCATTGCAGAATATCCTATGAAGTCCACTTTGCAGGGCACTTAAGTTCAAATGGAACAAACGTTATGTGATAAGAGACATATGCAGAGCCTTGGGGCATGAGGACTCCTGTAATAAGCAACTGTAAGAGGTGTTGCATGTAATTTGAGAAACCTTTACTTATTTAGGATGTCTCAAATAGGTCATTCCAACTGGAATCATCAAATTTTGGAAAAGTTCCCCACCTGACCTCCTCAGATTTGTCTGAAAAAAATCTATGTGATGGGTTATTATGCCCAATAGATCAGGGCCCGTATTCCTAAAGAATCTGAGAATCCTCTCAGAGAGCTCCTAACTTAACCTAAAAATTCCTTGCCAGGAGTTTTAGCTTAGAAGTGATTCCAGAACATTTTCAGTGAACTCTGGGCAAGGAATGGATGGAAAATCCTATCTTAGTGAGGAGGTGTGGTTGACCCCGTTGCTAGGTATGAGTCATCATTTCAAAAGCCGTGATTGGTTGATCCTACAAGTTTGATGAAAATGAACTTTTGGTGATAATGAGCAAAGGATGTACCCTCAAATCAATAAACATAATTATACACTCTAATCTTATGCAGACTGTAATTGTAAATAATATTTTTCACATTCAAGAAAATATCTGGAAAATGAATAGTAAGCTGTAGGGGTTATAGCCTAACATTAGAATCTAAAATATGTGAAAACTTAAGCTCATTACACCCTGTTCAAATAACGATTCGTGTCTTATTTGCTCATATTAATATCCTAGCTGGCATATTTTGTACTTTCACTCCCATATGGACCCCATTGAAAACAAGATGGCCTATCTCAAGGGGCTGTCCTTAATGAAGTAGAAATTGCAACGTTATAACTCAGTGTGGTCTTAACGAGGGTAACACGGCTCAGCTTTTATCAATGTCTGTGATTACTTTCTTCACCGGTGTAATAGCGTTGTGGCGTCGAGTTGGTGAAGTAATTGCATCTCTAAGGAGATCCACCACAAACATGATTCCTGCACGATCCAATCTGTAGCATCTCAATAATTCCCTGTCATCCAGTGTTTGCAGGACATCTCTCCTGCCTCCTCTGTTGGCCATTTTGTGCAGCTGCTTAGGGTAAATCCTAAGCCACTAAAAGTCCTCTTCCCTGCTCTTAGCAGATCTCGCCTTAGGAGCCCTTTTAAGCGCTAGGAATCTTGAGGAATAGCTTTTATATTAACTGGGATTTTCGTGTCACTTTTAGGGGAAATTCTAAGAAAACTTCATTACTCTGAGAATTTTCTTAGAATTTGGCCGCTAGGAGCCACTTTTTGCACAAAAATTCTTTAGGGATACGGGCCCAGATCTCTACTATGTGTACTTTTTTCACAAAAAATCTGTAAAAAAGTTTGTTTTTTTACCCCGTAAAAAACCTTTTGGAAAAACTATTTGTTGTGGTCAGTTTTGATAACATGGTCATGATATATGATATTTGAGTCGCCACAAATAAAACAATGCATGGGAAACACAACAACCTGAGCCCAATTTATGCCTACTCATCACTTTAACCATAATTTGGGGTAGAATTAAATTAATGCCAAAGCTCAGGTTTTTGTTTTTCGTACCCCCTCCATCACCTCACGTACCCCAGTTTGAGAACCACTGGTTTATACCGTTCTCATGTTAAAAGACAGTACCTTGGTGTAAGTTTGACCTATGCCTCCTGAACCCACTGTTTTCATCTATTTATTTACTTGATTGTACTGATATTATTTAATTATTTTCTTCATTTCCTCTCTTTAACCAGTAATTTATTTTATACATCATCTTCTTCTTTCCCTTTTTCCTAATTTTCCCCCTTATTTTTTAACTTTATAAAAAGGTGTATCTTACACCTCACATAATTACATCAGAATTTAACTTGAATGTTAATGCTTTTGTTTTGGCTTATTTCTTGTGTTTTTTTTTTTTTTTGTCAGACTTGCTTTATATTTACAGCACTATTTTCTTTAATGTTGTACTGTTGTACTGCATGTCCTACATTGTCTTGGTCTACAAAAAAAAGGTAAATGAAATGATCTTAGAAGAATTGTATGAAAATAATTGTATGAAAAAGTATCATCTGCTACATTTGTATAGTCTCAGTGAACTTTTATGAGGTTAAGGCTAATTCCATATTAATGCTAAAACTTATATGAATAAATAACAAATGGCCAGTGTGAAAGCAATTTTCTCAGTTGCACTTAAAGGCAGCGTTAGTATGTGATCTCAACACTTCTGTCAAATGTCAAAACATTTCTACACCTGTGTGACATTATTAATAAATATTCTTTATATTATTTTTTTGTAATGAGTTCAGCTTTGAGAATGAAAACCAACCTGTTTGTTCATCAGTATCTTCATGTTTTACTCTAAATGTTTCTTCAATCGTCATGTCTTCACTCTCCTTTTTAATAAACTCTATCTTTGTTTGTTCCTCAGTATCTTCATCTTTCAATGTTTCTCCAATCTTCATGTCTTCACTTTCCTCTTTAATTAACGCCATTTTATAATAGTGTGTCTCTGTTGATTCTCCAGGAGTTTTTCTGTGTGTTTGAACACTTTGTCCTGTTTAAGATGAGAATAATTAAATAGAAAGAAAAATCAATGCAAACTCAATCTCTGGTTGAGTCTCAATCAGCTCCTAGTTCAGTAGTCAGTGCACTAGTAAGACAGTCAGAGAGTTAATAGACTAATATATAAAATTTATAAAATATACAAATTACCAAAAAGGTTCATATTTAGGCAGGCTATTTTAAATTTATAACTGGTATTCAATTATTTGTTTATCAGATCTAATATATTACACTTTCATGAAATCATTCTCGGTTGTCATTCACTCGTTTGTGTTTGTTGTTGTCGTTTGTAGTCCGCGTGCCGCTGAATCGAATCACTGAATCATTTCACAAATGATTTGATTCAAATGATTCGGATTCTCAGTTTCTCTCATCACTTCTTATCATCACACGATTGATTCATGATATAGAGAGCGAACTGAGACACACCTTCTCTGTTACTTAAGTCTAATGTTTTAAGTAACACTAAATAAAGCATTACAACGTTATATTTAATAAGGATGCATTTATTTTACATAGCTTGCAAATGCTTTAATTCATGTAACAGTTAGCATTGATTTAAAAACTTTAAAACCACAAACCTTCCTTCAGGCGAATCACAACAGACGAGGAGCGAGGCGAAGCTTTATGACGTCACATCACCAGAGCAAAATAAAAGTCTATTCGTGCACTGCTCTTCTTCTTCTTGAATTTTTATTGGTGGTTGACAAACAACAAAATGGTGTATTTCGAGGAAGAGGTCTCTGCAGAGCAAACATGGGCGTTTCTGAATTTTGTGGGTGTTTTCAAACTGCTGGGTGTTTCTAAATCATGATATCGAAATGATTCCCTTTACCTAACCCCACCCCTAAACCTACCGTCACTATGACGTCAGCCAATCAGGTACCATGGTCTAAAAACGCCCCGATCTAGTAACTCCCATTACTTTCCTGCAGAGACCTATACTTGTGTATTTCCGCCACCGACTGGTATGGATTGTGGATCAAGACGACTAAGCCCCCCCCCCCCCTCTTTTTTTTTTTAATTCTCTCCCACAAATTAGATTCCTTAAGAAACTGAAAAATAAAAATATAATACTCATTTCTCGAGTTATTTTGCAGAATATATTTTGGTATAAATTGCATTTTTATTTTCCCTAAATTATGAATTAACAACCTTCTTTCAGTCTCATATTTCTGACAGTGAATTAAAACATGCTCCACTGTTTCCTCTTGCCCACAATCACACCTTCCCGTATCATGTTTACCCATTTTATAAAGTGTACTATTTAATCTTGTGTGTCCAAATCTCACCCTTGATATTACTATTTCATCTCTCCTGTTTTTCCCTGCACTTCTCATCTCTCCCACTTTTCTTTGAATTAAATAGAACCACAACCCTTTTTTCTCCTTATCCCACTGTTTTTGCCACCTTTCCTTTAGTTTCTTCTTGATAATACTCTTCATTTCATTCTTACTTAAATTAACAATTAAATTAATGTCGTGGTTTTTAACCGCTTCGTTTGCTTCTTTATCTGCAGTTTCATTTCCTTGGACACCAACATGTGCAGGTATTAGGGGTGGAGCAGAACCCGAATACGGTATTCGGAAAGGCACAAATAGCGTGTTTTTTACGAATACTTATTTCGAACAAATACTTTAAAAAAAAAATTGTATTCCGGAACAAGTAATCTTTATATCACAAAGCTGCGTTTCCTCATGAGACTGCAGTCAGTGTATACCCGCATGAGTGAGTGAGTGAGTGAGTGAGTGAGTGAGTGAGTGAGTGAGTGAGTGAGTGAGTGAGTGAGTGAGTGACATTCAGGAGTCGGGGGTTAAAAGAGGTGACTGACACAGGCTGCTCCACACAGAAACAGAGAAGGCTCTTCTGAGCGAAAAAAGACTTCACTGCATCACTATTTTTGTTGAATAGATTTGTGTACCTTACCTGGGTTCCGGAGGCAGTTTATAGCTTTTGGGAAGCAGAGTTTGATCGGGAGATTATTCCATTAGGGGCCGTTCACATGCGCGCTCAAGTTCGTTATATTAAAAATTGATTTAGAGAGCTCTCTTATTGGCATTGTTACTAGTAAGAATTGAATTATAGAGCTCTCTAATTGTAATTGTAACCTGTAAAAATTGATTTAGAGAGCTCTCTTATTGGCATTGTTACTAGTAGGAATTGAATTATAGAGCTCTCTAATCCAGACACTGTGCAGCCTGGTATTGCCTAAACTAAAGTGT
>NC_133364.1:47486338-47648638 GCF_049309525.1 Garra rufa | reverse complement strand
TGGACCCTGAGATGGAAATTGAACACAAGACACTGAGGAAACTGGATTTGGAAATCCAGAAACTAGAAAGAGAACTAAGTGATTTCATTTGACACTGTAACCAAGATTGTAACACAATGTATAATCAAAGTTATTTTTTCTCTCCAAAGCTCCAAGCTGACAAGTGGTGACAGCAAAATAAAAAAAAAATTGTGGTCATGAATGTCCGCTTAAACTATATTGTCATTGATCCAGTGAAGTGTAAAGAAATTTGGGAAGATAACCACACAGCGTGTGCTATCAATGCCAAATAAAATGCATGTACAAATGAAAGACTGACATACAGGTGCATCTAAAAAACTTAGTATATCCTGAAAAAGTATATATATATTTTTTGTTTGTAACTTATTTGAAAAACTGGGTAACACTTTATTTTGATGGTCCATCTGTTGACACTCTACTAGTTATCAGTATTCATTTAGTTGCATGTCAACAGTGCATCAGTTGACATTCAACAACATTGTTTCAACAGACAATCAACATACATTCAACTAACTGCCTGTAGATTATTGCACATTAAGGTGCTTTTTAATTTCTTATCTATAGATTTTACAAAAAGTGCATGTTGACTGTCAGTATGTCTTTTTCAACATGTTATTAACTAATAGTCAGCTAACTTTTTGTAGATTGTGTTACCATCCTCTAAATTGTTTACCAATTTATTAAAATTAATCTGTCAGTTGATAGTCTACAGTCATGTCAACATATGATCAACAGCATATTATATCATCCTTACTTAAGAGCCTCAAAAACATCAAATGAAAAATTACTTAACCATCTCACTTTTATCTCAAAATCACTAGTTCGTTATCTGTTGATAGTTAACTAAACATTAGTTGTGCATCTGTTGTGTGTCAACTAATATAAAGTTTACATTCAGCAGACTATTAGTAGGCATTCTCAACTAAGCATTTGTAGATATATTTTAGGACTATCCAATTAAAGTGAAAAACAGTTGATAACAGTAGAAAGTCTATAAACTATCAACAGAACACATACAAGCATGCATTAATTGTATGCAATATATTTGCAGTTTAAAATGAAAGTCAATACCAGACAATGAAAATACAATAGAACAAACACTACAGGCAGGATATTGGAGAAAGTTGTTTTATTAACAATATATTTACACAAACCCACTGTTTGCAAGTGTATCAGATCTGAACAGTCTGATTATGTGTGGCAAGTTTGACATCAATTAACAAATATTTATATATAAAACAAACAAACAGAAGTTACTCTACTCCTGAGGTGACATGGTGCTGTTTGTTTGTTTGTTTTATATAACTTGCCCATTTAATAGCGAATATAAAAGGATATCAAACGTAACTGACCAAAATATGCAGGAAAATTCTCATTTTGATAATAAAACATACATTTTAAACATATTTTTATAGTCGCTAGTGACACTCCTACCTCGAAACCTAACGTTAACCATATCTCTCTGTACAGTAATAAAAAAAAAACATGAAAGAGGGAAACGTGCAATCGCAATAATTTATTCATAAACAAAAATGTCAACAGCTGTACCAAAAAGTAATCCAAATGACTATGCGTTTGCAGCCGCAGTCGTCTCTGACGGAATACAGTAGGTTTCTTTGAGGTGCAGATAGGATTTAAATTGTTGATGGCTGAAAATATTATCCAGATTATTATCCTGATCCTCTCCGTCTAGGCGCCCACGCATCGTTCAAACGCATCTCACCAGAAACACGGCATGTCGTAATCTGTAGCGAATGCTGGCAAGAGCCAATGAGCGTTCGGTTTTCCTGCCGTAAAACCTGTAGTTTCCTAGCGTATATATATCTATGGTTTCCTAGTGCGTCTGTATTTGAAATTGTAAAATGCATTTGAGCGCGGTTTTATGGCTGTTGCTGCTGGACTCGCTGCTTTGGATGGAAATGAAGAACGTCAGATAAAGGCTTGAATCTGGGTCTGGTCCTCGCAGTCGCATGAATTCTGAAAATCTGGATTACAGCGCCCAAATCAAATCGTTTTATTTTGTAATTAAGATGCGTGTTCGGTGTATTTTATGGTTTTAATGTTAGTCACAGCATGTCAGAGAAAACGCCTGTGTCCCACGACTCCCACCACGGCAAACAAAGTTAATTAATATTACATGAATGCTTAAACGATTGCAGAAATGTCATTTATTTTAATGGTTTAAAGTGTAGTCTTGTTGAACATTTTGTAGACCTGTTCTTGGAAACGAGCTGGTAACCGAAATCACAGAACAGAATGTAAGTTAATGTTATAATTTCATATTAAGTAAACTATTAAATTATTTAATAATGCAGTTGAATACACAAGGCAATTTGTATGACAACTAAAAACAGCAATAATGATTAAATTAGTGCTGCGATTTCAGTATTCATAAAGATTTGTTTTTAGGTGTCGTCAATATGTTAGTATTGTACGTTAAAATGCTAAAAATATTTATTTGTACGTTTAGATGCTGTAAATACGTCAGAATTGTACGTTTTAGTGTCTGGAAAAACGTAAGTAAATGTACATTTTGTAGAACCACATTTTACGTAAAATAAATACGAATTATCATGCCATCACGTTGGTTTTATATATAAATATTTGTTAATTGATGTCAAACTTACCACACATAATCAGACTGTTCAGATCTGATACACTTGCAAACAGTGGGTTTGTGTAAATATATTGTTAATAAAACAACTTTCTCCAATATCCTGCCTGTAGTGTTTGTTCTATTTTTTTTCATTGTCTGGTATTGACTTTCATTTTAAACTGCAAATATATTGCATACAATTAATGCATGCTTGTATGTGTTCTGTTGATAGTTTATAGACTTTCTACTGTTATCAACTGTTTTTCACTTTAATTGGATAGTCCTAAAATATATCTACAAATGCTTAGTTGAGAATGCCTACTAATAGTCTGCTGAATGTAAACTTTAGATTAGTTGACACACAACAGATGCACAACTAATGTTTAGTTAACTATCAACAGATAACAAACTAGTGATTTTGAGATAAAAATGAGATGGTTAAGTAATTTTTCATTTGATGTATTTGAGGCTCTTAAGTAAGGATGATATAATATGCTGTTGATCATATGTTGACATGACTGTAGACTGTCAACTGACAGATTAATTTTAATAAGTTGGTAGACAATTTAGAGGATGGTAACACAATCTACAGAAAGTTAGCTGACTATTAGTTAATAACATGTTGAAAAAGACATACTGACAGTCAATATGCACTTTTTGTAAAATCTATAAATTAGAAACTAACATGCACTTTATAATCTACAGGCAGTTAGTTGAATGTATGTTGATTGTCTGTTGAAACAATGTTGTTGAATGTCAACTGATGCACTGTTGACATGCAACTAAATTAATACTGATAACTAGTAGAGTGTCAACAGATGGACCATCAAAATAAAGTGTTACCAAAAACGGAAACTTTCATATATTGCAGATTCATTACATATAAAGTAAAACATTTCAAAAGTTTTTTTGGTTTCATTTTGATGATTAGAGCAGCTCATGAAAGTCAAAAATCCAGTATCTCAAAATATTAGAATATTTACATTTGAGTTTCATTAAATGACCATCCCTACAGTATAAATTTAGGGTATCTCTTGTTCTTTGAAACCACAATAATGGGGAAGACTGCTGACTTTGCAATAGTCCAGAAGACAATCATTGACACACAGAGAGTAAGTCACAGAAGGTCCTTACTGAAAGGAGTGGCTGTTTACAGAGTGCTGTATCAAAGCATATTAAATGCTAAGTTGACTGGAACTATTTTTTTTTCATCATAAACAAACTAGAATCTAATGTCCGAAATAAGCTCTTAATAAATTACATAAAAGTGGTCAAACCGCATTATAATGATAATATAATTTTAATTTTATAGCTAAAATAAGCCAAGGTTAAAGGGATAGTTCACCCAAAAATGAAAATTTGATGTTTATCTGCTTACCCCCAATGCATCCAAGATGTAGGTTACTTTGTTTCCTCAGAAAAACACAAACGAAGATTTTTAACGAAAACCGGTGCAGTCTGCCAGCCTTATCATGGACGTAGATGGGCACCAAACCTTTAAAAGTAAACAAAAACATGCACAGACAAATCCAAATTACACCCTATGGCTTGTGATGATACATTGATGTCCTAAGACACGAAACGATCGGTTTTTGTGAGAAACTGAACAGTATTTATATCATTTTTTACCTTAGATACACAGCCACGTCCATCTGTCATGTGCATCAGTCACGTCCATGGTCACGTCACATTAGCACGCGCTCTGGCGTAGAATACGCAAATGTCGTAAGGGGAAATCAGTAAAAAGTCCCGGATGAGTTTGCGCAAACTAACGTAATCTTTTAGCTTTAAATCGGTTTAAACAATCAGGATACGCGCAAGTAATTACCATTTTGAATAGCCGCTATACACACAATCTCTGTGCACTGTGTAAACAATGAGTGTCGTATACATGCGACAGATCGCTTCTGGCGTTTGCGTATTCTACGCTAGAGCGCGTGCTCATTTGACGTGACTGATGCCAAACTCGTGCACATGACAGATGGACGTGGCTGTGAATCAAAGGTAAAAAATGATATAAATACTGTTCAGTTTCTCACAAA
Source organism: Garra rufa (assembly GCF_049309525.1). NCBI lineage: Eukaryota > Metazoa > Chordata > Actinopteri > Cypriniformes > Cyprinidae > Garra > Garra rufa. The sequence continues at coordinate 47,643,979 of NC_133364.1, read as the reverse complement.
AACCGATCGTTTCGTGTCTTAAGACATCAATGTATCGTCACGAGCCGCGGGGTGTAATTTGGATTTGTCTGTGCATGTTTTTGTTTACTTTTAAAGGTCTGGTGCCCATCCAGGTCAATGATAAGGCTGGCAGACTGCACCGGTTTTCGTTAAAAATCTTCGTTTGTGTTTTTATGAGGAAACAAAGTAACCTACATCTTGGATGCATTGGGGGTAAGCAGATAAACATCAAATTTTCATTTTTGGGTGAACTATCCCTTTAAGTGTCTGAAAATCATATTATAAACAGTTTATTTCTTTACTCCAGCACACACTTTTTTTTTCCCATCAATCGCTTTCTTCTGTCTTCAAGATAAATCGGCTCGTGTAATTTAAAAAAATAACGGTCATTCCGTTTTACTGACTAATGTTTGTTGATTGATCTCTTTAATGGATAATTACTTTTAACTAATATAAATATATATACGAGAGTAAATATCGTTATTTTAGGGAGATTTGACACGTCTTATTGAAGAAAACAAGATGTTAACCGAGACGTTTTCGTTTAGTGACCAGAAGAGGGAAGTACATCATCGTTAATTCAGTGGTAAGAAATGAATGTAATGTTACCCTAGTTAAAGTCAAATAAATGATATTCGTTTAATGTCTGTAAAAAATAAAATATATATTTTTTAAATCGAATATTTTGTTGAAGTCATGTTATTTGGGGCTTTAATAAACAAAATCTGGGTTGTTTTATGGTATGGTACTTCTACGTCTTACATTAACATAGTATAGGATCTAACATAGTATAGGATGATTCAGTCTCATTTAATGCTCCTTATGATGGTTAAATGTGCTCTGATTATCTGTAATGATTTGGGATGCACCGATATGAACATTTTGGCCGATATCGATATCCGATATTAATTTTTCTGCTATGGTCGATGACCGATATCGATATGAGTTTTTAAAAAATGTTTCTTAGATGATAAAAGTTTGTACATACTTAATTTCTTCCTTTATTTTCAGAATGTATTTTATTTCCAAATAAAAGTTACAGGGCTATCTTAAAACATAAGTAACCAACTTTTTGCACTTTTACCATCAAGCATGCCAGTATTCATGGCAACATGTTTTCAGCTCTGTGCACTCCAGTTAAACTCAAATTTGAGAAAAAGGCTAAATCAAAATAAATATCCAACACATATCCTGACTGTTCGTGCACATTTTTATTTAAATGCAAATGTCCAAACCCTGAAACAAGGTCTACCAAGCAAACATAAAAAAACAAGTCAATTTTAAGAACCATTTATAAAAAATATTCAAACAAAAATGAGAACTGTGACATAACTGTAATTCAAAAGACATGGTGGTCTTTAACATTCTCCAACTTAAAGCAGCAACAATTTACTCAAAAGTAAATGTCCCAAACAAACAGGGTTTCCACCTAACACTGCAGTAAGTTATAGTCCAGGCCTACTTAATCAACAAAGGCAGGTTTTTTTTTTAACAAAGAGAAGCATTTCTGCTTTCTCACACTGGATCCTGTTTCTCTTTTCATCAACAATATGTGATCCAGCAGAGAAGAGACGTTCGCTGTCCACACTTGTACATGGAGCTGAAAGGTACTTGCGTGCTGCTTTAGCCAGGGCAGGAAAGCGAGACATGTTGCTTTTCCAATACTGCAGTGGGCTCTCATTTCTGGGGATAAGGGGCTCACAAAGATAGCCATGCACCTACAGGAATGTAGACAAGTGTATTACTATTCATGTCTGATTAATTACCAGCAGTCTAGATATTACTGTCCTCCTCCCCTTAAGAGCTTTGCTGAACTTTGCTCTGAGGAGATGACCGGTGCTTAAGGTCAACCCCAAGGGGGCAGAGAAGTATTACTAAACAATATTCTTTATAGCAATTAGCTTTTTCATTTAAGTAAATGTATTATTTTAGTAACTCTATAGAATTCACAGCACATCAATAATAATAAAAAAGAACTGCACAAAAGACTTCGTTATTTGAATTAAAGACTGGGTCTGATAATACTATACCTGCAGACTTGTGTGGCTTGACAGGCCTGCCTGCTGTTCCATGGTCAGGTTTTCCTCCAGAATTTCGTCATGCATGTCAAGCAGGGACTTTCCACCATCGTCACTTGTTCTTATGTTCTTCTCTTGCGGTTCTTCTGTGTCCGGTGTCTCCGTAGCGCTGTCGCTGTGCGTCACTTTGTCCACTTGCTGCTGGAGCATCTTTACAGCTGCTTGCTTGGTGACTGTGTCAAAATAACGGTCTTTGTACCACGGGTCAAGGATCGTTGCCAAGTAGTAAAGCGGCTCAGAGAAGGCGCTTCCAAATCGCTCGTTCACAGCTTCCAGTAGTGCTGTGCGGACCCCACTGTCTGTGTCAGCTGTCTTGCTCAGCAAACGTTTCAGTGCCACAACAGACAGTATCACGTCCGCAGTAGTAGCCTGATGTGAGCTGATCTCCCTCGTTAATTGCCTAAATGGAGTGAGAAGCGTGGTCATGTTTTCAATGAGGCCCCACTGATGTGCACTTAAACATGAAGGCAGCTCATGATCTGCTCCATACACACCAAGTGCGCGCTTCTGATCCAGTAGACTTCTCATCATAAGAAAAGTACTATTCCATCTGGTCGCCACATCTTGTTGTAGCATCATGGTTTTCATGCCTAACTCTTGCTGTATGTCTCTCAGCCGAGAGGTACCGAGCGTGTGAGCCATGCAGCCCAGGCTTTTAACGCCGCACTCCTCCATTGCTTTCTGCATATTCCGCGCATTGTCACGAAGCACAACATGTACATTGTCTTTTTTAATTTTCCACGTAGCAAACATGCAGTCAAATGCGCCAGCGATGGCGACTCCTGTATGCGATCCTGCAAACTTTTGAGCATGTAAAACAGCTCTCTTCAGTTCAAAGTTTTCATTAATCCACTGAGCAGTAAGGCTCAACATACTCATCTGACTTATATCCGAGCTCCATATATCTGTCGTGAAGCTAATGTCAGTCACATTGTCCAACAATTTGTGGATATGCGTGGCCACGACTTCGTACAAAGCAGGGAGGGAGACGTCGGAAAAGTAGCGCGGACTTGGCAGACTGTAGCGGGGTTCAATAAGCTCTATCAACCGCCGAAATCCCCGGTCCTCCACTATGGAAAAAGGCTGGTCGTCAAGAGCAATCATTTCCATTACCTTGTTGGTTATTGATCTTATTGGTCCTTGGCAAATTGCTTGGTCTTGTCGAGTACCTGCTGTATCGGACTCCCAGCTGCAGCTGCTTTCGTTTTTGCCTGCTGGCTAATGTTGGCAGCATTTTTTTCCTGCAATTGTTTGTGTAGGTCTGGGTGGCAGTTTTTCAAATGACATATTACATTTGTGGTGTTGAATGACTTGACGCGGCACCCTCCTCGCATTACCTCGACTTTGCAGGTGTTGCAAACTGCTTTTCGAGGGTCTTCTTTCGACACCGTGAAAAACGCCCACACCGCTGACATTTTTTTCTCCTCTTCAGTTTAACATCCCACAATCCTGTGCTGCCTTTGACACTGACACTGTCGCGTCTCACGTGCCCAAACACATACACACGACCAAATAACCCTCCCCCTCCCTCTCCCGACACAGCAACTAGATGGCTACACATCGGTTGTGGTTATCGGCCCAATTTTACACATCGGACAGATGCCGATAGGTTAAAAAAATGACGAACATCGGCCGATATATCGTGCATCCCTAGTAATGATTAAACAATAGTTTAAAACAAGACATGGTGTGTAGAAGTGATTATTGAGATTCACATCGGTCCGCCTTCCATGCCGCTTACTCCGGGACACGGGAGTGCTGATGTGCAGAAGCGGCACTGGAGTGAAGAGGTTAGGAGAATGTTTTGGGAACCATCAGAGAGCTTTCAGAGAACCTTCTAGGAACATAAATAGAACGTTCCCTATTGGTTATCCAGGAAAGTTTTCTTTACGGAAAATAGAATGTTGCCTTTAGGCTAGGGGAACGTTCTGGGAAGCTACTGGGAACGTTCCCGCAACATCCTAAGAATGTTCCCCTAACCCAAAGAAAACATTCCCAGTAGGTTCACGGAACATTCGCTGACCTAAAGGGAACGTTCTGGGAACCAAAAACTAAGGTTGCCAGAATGTTCTGGGAACCAATAATTGTTAGCTGGGAGGTGGCTGTCCTGCATCTTCAATTAACAAGCTACAAGTTGGTGTTTCTGAAATATGACTATTTATTGCTTGTTGTAATGAACATTCAGTGCTATTTACATTTTAATGTCATACTTTTGATGATAGCAGAAAAAAATCACTTACAATTAAAGCAAATGTCAACTGAAAAACTGAAGTGTCATTGTTTGCTTCAAGCTAAATAAAGGGTTTTTTGTTAGATACCACTTTCATTGTTTTCTAATCAAAAGTAGATACGGTGTTTAATGTTACACAAAATATCTGGGGGTTTTTTCTGTAGAGCTGGACATTTTTATACAAGGATGTCAACAGAGGTACGGGCTGCCGCGCTGCCTTTGCGTGCGGTTTGAATGCTCTAATCTGTTAACATGGGCGCCGAAAAGATAAGCGCTGCTTACGTCCTGCTTATGCGTGCAGTGTGAAACCGGCGTTATCGCACTGATGTGACCGAGCCCGACCCGAACCCGAGCATCCTTTCTAAATATCTGTCCGAACCTGGCCCGGCCCGTTGGGTACCGTTGGGCTTGGGTCGGGTATCCATCCTCTATAAGAGCAGCCGTCAGCAGATAATAGGGCGCAGCCAATTGGCTGACGTGCGAAGCTTTCTGACTCACTGTTTTTGAGTCAGTTTCATATGTTTCTAGGACTGTAACGGCGTTTACTGATTTAGTCATTTTAACACAGAATTTCCTATGATGAAATTATAATCTGACACTCCAATGTACCCCCCCCCCACCCCCGATCTGCACGATTCACACATGTCCCCCACACAGCCGTAAAAAAAGCCAGCATCCGCCTAAAAGCACACCTTTTGCATCCCTGTGTTTTACATTCAGAACTTGTTCCAGAGTGGCTATTCTCCAGTGTGAACTCTCATGTGCTTGTTAAGAGTTCCTTTTCGGTTGAAACTTTTTCCACATTGTTGGCATGTGAAAGGTTTCTCTCCTGTGTGAATTCTCATGTGCCTGTTAAGAGTTCCTTTTCGGTTGAAACACTTTCCACACTGAAGGCACGCGTAAGGCTTCTCTCCAGTGTGTATTCTTATGTGTCTCTTAAGATCGCGGGTCTCAGAAAAACGCTTTCCACAGTGTTGGCAGGTGTGAGGCTTCTCTCCAGTGTGAACTCTAATGTGCACTTTAAGGTTTCTCTTAAGAATAAATCTATTTCCACACTGTTGGCAAATGAAAGGTTTCTCTCCGGTGTGAACTCTCATGTGCTTGTTAAGAGTTCCTTTTCGGTTGAACATTTTTCCACATTGTTGGCATGTGAAAGGTTTCTCTCCAGTGTGAATTCTCATGTGCCTGTTAAGAGTTCCTTTTCGGTTGAAACTGTTTCACTGAAGGCACGCGTAAGGTTTCTCTCCAGTGTGAATTCTTATGTGTCTCTTAAGATCGCGGGTCTCAGAAAAACGCTTCCCGCAGTGTTGGCAGGTGTGAGGCTTCTCTCCAGAGTGAAGCTCCATATGGACTTTCTCTTCCATTTTGATTAGTACTTCTCTCTCCTTTTTAAGCACCATCAGATCTAAGGCTAAAGAGACAAATGCAAATCAACTCCAGTTTAATGGCACAAAGCAATAGACAACTAAATATTTAGACACGTAAAGCATCTGTCCTTTACCCAGGGGCATCGCACTGGAGGAAAAAGGTGATAGAGTGCATAAGGTCTAGATAACTATGGGGGAAATTGATGTTGGCAGCAGGATATGTCATGTCTTGTACTAACTCAAAAAAGTTCAATCTCTATAAATAGATATCTAATATTTTAATAACCAAAGCAGCACAAACGAAGCACAAACAACCCCGGCTACTTGGGGTAAATTTAGAGCATGTGGGGGGCTGAGTGACCTCAGAAAAACAAGCACTGAATATTATTTTTATTTCTTCAAAACCGAGCATCTCCGGTTTAACTGAACTGGCTTCCCGTTAAATATTGAGTAGAGTACAAGGTTCTGCTTCTCACTTTTAAAGCTCTTCATAATCTTGCACCTTAATATCTCTCTGACTTGCAGGGCTCTCAAGTCTCAAGCATTCACCATGAGACACACGCATTTCAACCAGTTCACACGCTCTCACGCCACACCTTGTATTTCTCACGCTGAAAAGTAAGGGATAACTTGTCCCGCTATATGGTGTAAATGGACGAGGTGCAGGCTTTGCAGAGAGAAGTACTCTTCCAAGCTCATAGCTGTCTTGAGAGTTAAATGGCACCTACCAGCCCAAAAATTTGAATTAGCTGTTTTCTGGTATATTACGTGATCCCGCTACAATCACGTTCGTCACTAGGCAACGTAGACGCGCACACACGGGACAAGGCCAGCGGTGGAATCGTTGCGGGGCTGCCGCTTTCTCTCGCAGTGGAAGAGTTTAGTACAGTTGAGGAGGTGGTCGCGTTGCAGTCTCGGAGCGGACGTTGCCATTTGTATTTACTAGAAACTAAATAAATGCAGCAGGGTTTTACATATTTATTTTTATTTATTTTTTTATTTATTCCATTTTACGATTACTAGACAAAATCACTTGCCTGTGATCAAAGATAGTGAGAACTGATGTTGGGGATTATAGCCAAATTTGTGCAAAACTATTAGTTCTTCAACAGCTTTAACTCATTGTGGGCCTGAAATTAAGGAAAAGACAAGATAATTGGTAAATCTGTTAAAAAGACAGACAAATTCATCCAAATAAATAGTTTTATATATTTCAAAACACAAATGTATCAACATTGTTGGGAAGGTTATTTTGGAAATAGGCTGTAATAGGCTACAGATTAAATTTCCCTATTTAAAATGTAATTTAAATGTAGTGTAACTATTTCAGTTGCTTTAGAGGTAATGTAACATTACATTTGATTACTACATTTCTAAGGAATGCTTTTTAAGCAGGCAGGTTTACCTTACAGTAGAACTCAACACTAATTACTGTCAATTTTACAAAATCCTTCATCACTTGAATTAAGATTATAATAGTTTAATTTTAAAACACAGCCACCACAAAATCTTTAGCACCTCTGTTTAACTCCTGAAACATTGCTGTCTCTTATTTTAAAGCAGTCAATGCGATTTGGGAAATAAATCAATCAAAATATTTACGTGTAACCCACTTTGTAACTGTAAACATTTTTAAAAGTAACTGTAATTTAACTATATTTGTAATTTCTCAGTAACTGTAACAGATTAGTTAAATGTCGTTTTTAATTCAATTACATGTAACTAATTACTCTAGCTAAGTTCAAGCCCCTACCACTGTCATCAAGGCATCAAAGTGTGCAATAAACACTTGAAATACAAAATGACATTAGTAAGCTGAAATATGTACCCTCTCTCTTTCACAAACACACACAGATTGACATACATGCTATGAGCAAGTTCTGCAATCCTCCTCTATGTTTACAGTATGTGCATTGAGCTCTGCTGTTTAGTTGGCTCGTTTAGGGCCAAATTAATTTTTTTACTTTTGATACACATGCATTTTTGAAATATTTAAAACATTTTATTTTTATGAATTTGACTTATCAGATCTACCAGTTGTTATATTTTTTTTTATTTTGTGCTGGTTAATTATGAACAATAGATAGTTGAACTTTTACCAAAAACTGGAGAGAATTGCGTGGGGCCGAGGGGCCGCTGCTGCAAATATTTGAGTGGCTCCTCCCCTAACAGATAAAATCTCACTCCAAACTTTTTCCAAAACTTGAGAGCCCTGGACTTGCTTCATATTTGCACACCGAAGCGCACTCTTAGATCCTCTTTCCCTTGTTGTACCTTCTGTTTGTTTAGTCACTATAGGGGCCTGGGCATTTAGCTATGCTGCTCCTCATCTTTGGATTTCTCTCCACAATCTATATGACAGTGACAGTCTGACTACATTTAAATCATATCTTAACACTTACTTGTTTAAATAAGCTAAATTATTATAAATTTAAATTATGTAATGTTAAACAGCTGTTGTATTGTGGTCTTGATTTTTATGATTAGCACTCAACTGTATGATGTCCTTGACTGTTTTGAAAGATGCCTTTAAACAAAGCATTATATTATTATTATTAATCAAACTGAAGTTCAATATAGCACATCTAGCCATCATAAAAGTGTGCCACACAGCTCTAGGGGGTAGATAAAGGCCTCCTGAAGTGAATCAATGCATTTGTGTAAGATAAATACTTTAAAAACCTATTTAAAACTTTATAATAGTAATTTCTAGCCTGTCAATATAAGCCAACAGAATAGTGTTTTTTTCTTTGCTAAACCAAGGATATTCTAGTACAGCATTCAACTAGTTTACTCCCTTCCCTTCGTCTTGTGGACAGGGATGTACATCATTGCTCACGTGGACCGAGTGAATAACACTATCAGAACCAGTGCAATCACTGACTTATTTGCCAACTCTTCCTTTTAAGTTTGCAAAAAAAGTTTATGCACCATTTCATAGGCCTATTGATATGAATAGGCATTTAGGAAAAGCATAAAATTAAACATACAAATGAAAAAGACATGGCATATAATCCATCCATAAATAATAAAAAGTGACAAACTACTTTAGAACTAGAACTAGAGCTGTTAATTACTTAAGTTCATCATAAACTCAATCCCCCGGTTTCACAGACAAGGCTTAAGCCTAGTCCTAGACTAAAATGTAAATCTGAGTTGTTTCAACTAAAATAAAATTGCACTGATTGATCCTAAAATATATTAGTGCCTTTGTTTTGTCTCAAGATGCACACCAGTAATGTTTTTATTCTAATCACATTTATGAAAATTGCTTAAATGTCCTAATTCAACTTTGGCCTAATCTTGGCTTAGTCTAAACCCTGTCTGTGAAACCGGGCCAATGAGTTCTGCAACTCTAAGTCTACTTTTTTAAATAAATCATGTTTTAAATGGATTTAAAAAAAAAAAAAAAACAGTAACATTTCATCAAATAAGTTCATTTGTGTCAAACAACCTCCGCTTCCACTGTTTTAAAGATAACAGTTGCCCTTCATATACATACGGCCAATGTCTCAAAAGTGGGAGCAAGAATCGCAGGAAACATAAAAGCTCCTCTTGCTTTCAGAGCTGATATGTGGGTGCAATTCGGTTTAAAAAGAAGTCAGGGTGTAATAAATTAGATAAACAAATGCTGTTTGTGAGCTTTGCCAGGCTACACCGCTTCATCACTTAACAAGACACCATGCACCTCAGCTAACTCTGTTGATTCAAGCCGAACTACTAAGGGTAAAACCACCAACAAGATTGCATCTACCTCAGTTTGTGCAAAGAAAATTACAGTAACATTTTATGACATTCATTATAAATATCATTCATTTTTGGATCAAATGAGTGTGAATGAAAACCAACCTGTTTGTTCCTCAGTATCTTCATGTTTGACTGTGAATGTTTCTTCAATCTTAAGGTCTTCAGTCTCCTCTTTAATAAATGCCATATTTTTAATAGTGTGTCACGATGTCACAGTTGCTTCAGCAGGAGTTTTTCTGTGTGTTTGGACACTTTGTCCTGTTTAAGAAGAAAATAATTCACAAATATTAAAAGCATACATGAAAACTTAATCTCCAAGTGTGTCCCAATCAGCTCCTTAGAACAGTAGTGAGTGCACTGGTAATGGAGTCAGTCAGAGTAATAAATATAATGGAGTTAAATGTTCTGATTAAATTATATATAAACGATAATATTAGGTATTTATGATGTATATACTTATACATGTATATACTTTATATATATTAAATAGATTACATGTTTATTAATTAAAACATTTGCAGTTGTAATTGCACATGTTTGTGTTTGTTCTAGTTTGTAGTCAGCGTGCGCTGATTCGAGCGCTTCGAATCACTGAATCATTTTACGAATGATTCGGTTCAGATGATTCGGATTATCAGTTTCTCTCAGTTCTTCCCGTACTTAAACGATGTAAGTTACTGATTCAAGATATAAGGAGCGAAATGAGACGCACGTTACCTATTATTAATATGAGGATGCGCTTTACTCACGAAAGTAAGTTTTATCAGGAAATATTTGCAGCTGGTTTGTAATAGTTGTCTTGCTCATGTTAGTTGTTCTCGCTGCATTTCCAGTGTTTTGAGCAGCAGATGTCGTCAGTGTGCCGTGATTCAAAACAGTGAATTATTTGTGATATTGATTCAGTTGACTCGTGTTTCGAAAAAAAAAAAACGTTTCTCCAGTGACTGAATTGGTGTTTCTGATAAACTGATTATGTAGGGAGCGAATACAAACGCACATTTTCTGTTGCTTGTGCAGATGTGCTTTACTCACACAAAACGACCTTCATTAATGTCAGTAGATGAGTAATTATGAGCGGTTTGTTTAAACGATTAAAAGCACATGCCTTTCTTCAGCCGAATCAAACACACAAGGCGTTTCTCAATGTCAAGGAAGGATCCTCGGAAGCCATAATTTCGAGGATGCTACGTCATCGACATCCGTCGAAGGACTGTTCCAATGTCGAGGATCCTCGGAATTTCAACCAAGGACTGTGTCCTTCATTCGAAAAATATCCCATACACAGGAAAGGATGCATAAGTGTAGCCTTCGCGCTCTAAAATCACCCACAATCCTATGCGCGCAGCTTTGCTATCTTGTTCAAAAATACAAATGTCGGACGTTAGCGGAGTCATGAAGGGAATGAAGGGATCATTCTGCTCAATAGGGTAAAAATAGTGTAGTTGGGGAAATTAAAAAATAAACTTGTTTGTGAGATAGGACAAGTCTTTAACAAATAGTTGTTAAATTATAAATAGTTTTTAAATATCAAATATTATTACAATGGCTTGGTTGAATTCCGGTGTGTTATTTATAGATAACAGACAAACGCGAAGTATACGGCACACGGTTGCCATGAAAAACAGAGCGTTGCTATGGACGCAGTTTTGTTCACTCAGGCAATATAATCGTTTTTAAATCAATAAACTCCTTTTTAATCATATTGATTTTTTGACTGTCAAGTGTGTTTAAACAGTGCAGGGTCAATTTGACGAAATGGATGTAATTATTTTTAAATGAATGATAAGAGCGGACCTTTCACTGAGGTAATGACGCAACAACGTGCACTTGCTAGCCTGTTCCATTTATGTGTTCTCCGAATGCTTAAGAGGAGCCTCGCCTAGCCTCTGAAGGAAGTGACTTGGAAGGACCAGTCCTGCCAAGGACGTATCCTTGACATTGAGAAACACCTACAGGATCGAGCGGTGCAGCCTTATGCCGTCATATCGCCAAAACAAAATAAAAGTCTTGTGCGCTACCACTTAGCATTTTACATTAGAAAACTAATCTAAATAATATGGTATAACGTAGACTAACCATGTTCCGTACACAAACGATGTTCCGTACAGATTACCTTTTACTGCCGATCGCTGAATAAATACTTCCGGATCATACATAAACTATGGCTGCATCCGAAATCGCATACTTCATGAGTAGGTACTTAATTTCAATAAGTAGGTACTTAACAAGCGCTAAAAGAGTACCTACTCTACAGCCAAATCTCGTTGAGTATGAATGCGATCCGCCATGATGACGTTATCATGTGATCTACGACGTTAAGACAAGAGCAACAATTTAAAAGATATGAGCGACAGGTTTAATTAATCTATTTGTATATATTATCTATTTGTATATATTATGATGTTGATCAAATTTCTCATTTTGTGGTCTTCCAGAAGAAACAGATACCTTTATGTTTTTAGTACGTTTTTAGGCTATAACCCAGTTTAATCCTTAAAGATGTTATTTTTTATTACGAAAACCTAAAATCGTAACTTTAATATGTTTTTAATTTATTTATGTGCAAAATTGTTTATCCACACCTAAAACTGGCTTAAAATCTCCTTTGTTTTCCTCTTTTTATTGTGGGACTTCTCTTATTTCATCCCCGAGGATTATAAATAACAAAAAAACAACACATGCAATTTTAATGCATTATGATTAAATGAATATTACGATAATTTAAAGATATTTAATCTTTTTTTTTCACGTGTAGAGAATCACATGTACGCAAACCCTTTTGCGTTTTTTTCTGTCATTATTTTTTACTGATAAAACAGCCTTTTCCTGCGGTTGTATGTACTTATAAGTTCTGCAGTGATAATAAAATAAAATAAAGGCGACGGATGCACAGAACACCCAATGGCATCACGACAACCCTACCTAGTACGTTGCCCTCCTTGTTTGCAAGGTTTGTAATATCTGCACAAAGGAGACGTCAATCAGCTGCTGGAAGATCACGTCTTTGGAGAAGACTTTTGATTTTACACTCGAAAGAATTAAGTATTACTTAGAAATTAAAGATGACCTCGGAATGCATTGCTAGACAACACCAAACCTTATGAACAATAATACTGATAAATGCTAACCACTAATTAATTATATTTTTAGTAAAATTAACTACATGCATTTTTTAATACACCATATGCATGACATATTCATGACTATGCAGTCAATGTGAATACCTCTCAATTCTCAGTCAAGTAATGAATTAATGCTATATTTTATTAACTGACAACAAGAAACACAAATAAATTTGTAAAAGAATAAATAAAAGTAACCTTGATGTTAAATAAGTACAAGTCAAAGACACATAAAACAAAGCTTTATTCAAAGTAATTGTTCTAACAATCATGTGTTCACAGCCTGTAAATAACAACTGCCATCAACAGCTGTGCCAATTCTGCAGCTTTATTCTGATGAAGCAGCTGACCACCGTGTCCACCTTCACCTGTCTCTGTCGTCCATCACGTCCCTGTCCCTGTAACATCCAGAAAAGTTTCAAGTCACCTCTGTGATTCATGTGCTCAACCAGTGGCGGCTGGTGCTAAAAAATTTTAGGGGGGCACACACAAAATAAATCACATTGTTAATACAGGTTTATTATCAGTAAAGTAATCATTAAACATTTGTAATCATCCAAAAAAAATATTAGCCATTTATATTAATGTGATTCAGAGATGAAGGCCATAATACTAATATTATCCACACGAGGGAGCCACAGGATAATTCTCGGTTTAAAGACAGTGAAAATAAATTGATTTGTAGTAAAACATTGCATATAAATTTTCATAAAGTTATATATAGTCCGATATAATAAGTAACTGTTATGCAAAAACTGTAAATACTAAATACTTGTAGACCATTAATTGTTTTGATCTAATTATAGTGGTATTGACAATATATTTGTCAAGTTGGTAGACATAACTGAATGTATGTCCAATTAAAGAAGGAACACTGTTTCTCTGTCTGTCTGTCTGTCTATCTATCTATCTATCTATCTATCTATCTATCTATCTATCTATCTATCTATCTATCTATCTATCTATCAATCTATCAATCTAATCTAATCTATCTGTGTGTGTGTGTGTGTATATGAATATATATAAATAATATTGTGCTTATAATAATACTAACATAAACACTCACAATTTACTTGAAAAAAGACGTCTATTGTGTAACTGCATCATCTATTCTACACAAATCATTGTGCTTGTACCCCTACGATTGAGTTAAATTGTTTCAGTTACTCTCTGTGTAGTTGTCCACAACGCTTTGGTGACAGGACTTTGAAATAACTAACAGGGAAAACGATAAAAGGCATGACTTTATCCAAGCTCCATGATTCCTAAGATTGTTTTATTTTTTGCTTCATTTGAACGGCTTGTGATCTCACCGAATTTGGTGGAAATTGCTCTTCGCTCGTTAAGTTCGCCATCATTACTCTGATTGACCGCGCCTCAAAAGAAAAAAAAACAAAACTTAAATCTCGCGGTATTTTCTGCTGCTTGGGGCAGAATTTTCAGCGGCCCAAGACGATAAAATTCTGAGAGACTGATTGGCCGCATATTTATTAATTTACCCTAGCAACAGTACATGACTGGCTATTTGGCTGAACTGCAGGGGCGCTTTTTCTCAGCGCCCCATGACAGAACAATACAAGTCTGTCTGTGGAAATTCACTGGTGAATGAATGTCACTAGGTGGAAAATGTTGTATATGTTTTCATATCGCATGTAGGCACATACTGGTGGGTAAAACCGAATTAAAAAACTTAATTTGTAAAAATACATTTTACATTTTAGCCCCTTTTATCAGGGAGGGCGGTGCCCCAGCGCCCCCTATGGGCCGGCCGCCACTGTGCTCAACACTGCATTTACACTCGCATTTTATCCAACACAAATGCTCCTCTATTTATTTATATTAATAAAAAAGATCAGTTATGTTTAGTTACTATGTAAATGCGTTTATTTACATTCCATATAAAGTAAACAGTGTTGACAACAGTGAATTCTACTGTAACAGCACACAACACTCAGATGTCTATTACGTGCTCATATGCAATTGTTTGCGAACTTTTTCCTGTCACATATTAAATACTGTAGACATTTAACAATGGTCTTTAAGATGTATATGGTTTATGTACATTCACTTTGGAGATATACGTGTGTTTACTGGATCTCCCCTGTTTGCTATACATAAAACATGTTTTTACAGAACAGTCACAAATATACTATACTGTTACACCTTAAGCGATTTAACAGTTTGTTCTGCGCGATTGTGACACAAGGAACAGCGTAAGGTTACTCACTTTTGAAAACACCCTTGTTGCTGTTCTCCATCACGTTCGATGATGACGTAGGCTATTGATCTCCCGTGGGCTTCTGGGATAGAAAAGTAGAAAAGTATCCCTCGATCGGCACTTCGAAATCTGGGCGGGACGCAGTAGGCATCCGGGGATCTCTCGCTTACTCTTTTGTGGTTACTCTTCTCACGTACCCATTTCGCCTACTAAATAGTAGATAAGTAGGCATATTGAACGATACTTAGGTATACGTACGCCTGAATCTCGCGAGAAATAGTGCTTCATCCTGGTAAATCTCGCCTACTCTTTTGTGGTGTTTGAGATTTCATGCATACTTTTTCTTCGCCTACTGCTTTTTGCCTACTAAATAGTATGGAAGTATGCGATTTCGGATGCAGCCTCAATATCTGTGTCATCTTCATTTCTCCCTCTTTCACTCCCGATCACGACAGAGACACTCCCACCATTTGTTCCAGAGAGATTTCAGTAAGTTTGTTAGGTCCGCCCACTGCGCTTCAAAATGGATGGCGGGCAAGCTAAACGTGAAACTGGCACTTGGGAGGGGAGACAGCTAGAGCAGCAAAAATGTGCATTTCGATTTAATTTATGGATCTCACAGTATTACAGTCTTTATAAAATGAATATTATGTTATCACAAATTGTTAAATAAATTACCTTTTGTTGAATAAATGCTTTGAAATGGGAATATTTAAACGTCAATTGTGGGCGATGACCACTTGGCGCCACTCTCGGTCTGAGACAGTCAGCAGACGCGGTTTGCCCATCATCCTGCACGCAGTTTTGATTTTTGTGTTCATAAAGGGTCAATTAAGTTAGCATTAACAAGCATTCATGTTAATTTAAAAAAAAAAGAAAAAAAGTTGGCATTAATTTAATGTTAACATGAATTTAATGTTTTAACATTTTAAATTGTCATGCTTTAACAAATTAAACATGAAATAAAACTGGATTGTAACGTTATTTTATTATTAACTTTTCATAAAAAGTTTTTTAATTTATCTTAAAGTCAAACACAATTATAGGATATTTAGAAAAGTTATTTAATAAGAGTTCATATAATTTCCATACATAAGTTAAGACATACAATTTCATGATTCATAATATAACAAACAATTTGAAAAACAATTTCACAATGAACACAAATAATGTTCATTTAAAGGAAAGTCAGTAAAGCAAAAGGAAAAGAAAGATGTCAGGAAAGAAAAAACAATATTCAAAGGAGAAATTAAATGAGGCAGTTGAGGAAGTGAAGGCAGGAGCAAGTTTAAGGGCAACTGCAAACCTCATCCTAACTCGGCCCTGACACCTGCAGAGGAAGAGGCGCTTGTTTCTTTTATTTTCTGGATGGCGGACCATGGCTTCCCTGTGACAAGATCCCTTGTCAAAGTGTTGGCTGTGGGGATTATTAAAGAGAGTGGCAGAACGGAGAGCACCACTGTCAATTTAGAGAAGGGGCCAAGTGATGTGTGGTGGTCCAGGTTCAAAGCCCGTCATCCAGAACTAACCTCACGGACAGCAGATTCCCTGGACAGATCCAGGGTCCATGGTGCAACACCAGAGGCCATTGAAGCCTTCTTCAAGCTGTTTGAGGCCCTTTACACACAGCACAGTTTAGATGCAAAGCCACATCTCATCTACAACTGTGATGAGACTGGCTTTGGAGACAAGCCTCGGTCCAGGGAAAAGGTCCTGTGCCAGACTGGAAAGAAGCATGTGTACCAGCAGCAGCAGACCACCAGGGAGCACATCACAGTCCACTGCTGTGTGAATGCCTTCCAAGTAATGCCTATAGGCTGGATGGGCCCCCCAACGCCCTCTACGGTGTCCAGGATAGACTGAAGACTGCCTTCTCCACTATGGCTTCCAGGATGAGTCTGGTGCGAGGGGATGTTGTTGTGGGGAAGAAGCAGTTTTCATCTCTCCTCAAACACGTCTACCCCACTGCAGTCACAGCCCAAAACATTAAGGCTGGGTTTCACAAGGCTGGCATCTTTCCTCTCTCCAGGGCTGCTGTGGACACAACCCAGGTAATTTTGACATTAATAATATGATAATTCATCCTCTAAAATACTTACATTTCTTTCCAAGGGTGTTCATGAGTTTTACATATGTTTTATTTTATTAGGTGGTAAGAGTGCTTCCATCTGCAGATGGAAATGATGCCACACCATCCAGCACTCCTGCCACTCCCTCAGCTACATCATCCGTCACTGCCGCCACTCCGTCAGCCATACCATCCATCGCTCCCGCTACACCAACCAGCTCTCCCACCACACCATCCATCGCTCATTCATCCACACCATCCAGTGCTCACGCCACTCTAACCTTCACATCCAGCACTGAGCCTGATGACACATTAAGCAACATGCAGACACCTTGCCCCACTTGTAACAGGGTGGCTCCCAAAAATTACCTGGTGGCAGCAGGTGTAATACCTGAGAGTCTGGCTAATGTCCTCATGAGTCCAGCCCTGGAGAGGAAGGAGAAGACGAGGCGTCGCATTCCTTTGCCAGCCCGTGTCATCACCAGCGACGAGTATTTCAACCTGCTGGTAGAAAAAGAAACGGAGGAAAAAGAAAAGGAAGAAAACAAGAGAAAGAGCAAGGAAGAGATGGCAAAAAAGAAGGAGGAAAAGAGGCAAGCCCAGGAGGCCAAACGTCAAAAGAAACAGGCACCTCCTCCTCAGACGGAAGATGGAGAACACTGCGCTGTCTGCCGTAGAGTGGTCCCACCTGGCTCAGAAGATGAGGCCATCGATGAATGGCTCCAATGTGATTTGTGCCAACTGTGGTTCCACTTGGTGTGTGCAGAAGTGGAGGAAGTGCCTGACACCGACTGGCTGTGCCATAAATGTTGTCTGTCAACATAAAATACTCACCTACACACACACACACACACACACGTAAATAGTGCACACTGAAAATGAACGTTATTTGCAGTTATAGTATTAAGTAAGTTTGGTGTTAAATGTAAATAGTTGTAAACACACACACACACACACACACACACACACACACCTGTATCATTTATGTTTAAACGTTTTCACATTGGTAATCATTAAATATTTTAAATCAGTTCAAATTGTTTGTCCTTGTTTATCTTCAGAAAAATATGGTAAGTTAACTTAATGCTATTCACTAACGTTTCACATGGTTCTTAACCCACATGCCATAATATTGCGACACGATCAGGCCTAGCACGCGTGGTCCTCTAGCTTATTTAAGTAGCAAATAACTTGAATTTTAAACAAATAAAAGCGTACTCACCTTCCTTATTCATTTAAATGTTGTTTTCTTAAATAGAAACAAATAAATGGCCTGCAGTTGATCCGTTTAATGTCCATTTTTGTCATTGAAATCAAGGTACGCACTCTGTACGGAACACCATCGTCAACCTGTACGGAACATCGTTAATGCTTATCATCTTCCGTACATGTGCGGGGGAGGTGCTTTTCCCCACTTTTCTCAAAGACTATTGGTCCAAAAGACATCAATCAAAGTGTGTACTGTGCAATAGGTATTCTCCTAGAGAATGATCACACAAACATGCTTGTCAGGCTTTCAACAACGGAGGAGTGGTCGTTGGCGTGCGATAAAGGGTGAAAAGTGTACGGAACATGGTTAGTCTACGTTAGGAGGTACTGAAGGCATGGATTCCAAAGCTGTTAAACTCCAAAACTATTAGTACAGTTGAGCTTTTTCAAGTAGTATAGCTATCTAAATTTAAGCAACTGTAAGGTGTGTTCCATTCATGATAAATTACAGAGCATTTGTGATATTCTTAAAACTCCAGTATCTTGGTATTCACATTACAGGAGAGGACTGGAATGAATTTCGGAAAATTTCAAACTCTTGAATCGACTCAAGAATTTGTTGATCAATATTACATTTTCCATTACTGTAAAAGATCAAATTAATTCTAAATCAGGGCTGCTCAACCCTGTTCCTGGAGATCTACCGACCTGCAGACTTTTGTTCCAGCCCTGCTCCTGTGTTTAATTAGGGTTGGAGCTGAACTTTGTAGGATAGTAGATCTCCAGGAACAGGGTTGGGCACCCCTGTTCTAAATGTTAATAAAATGTGATTTACATTTCCCCAGATTATCTTTATTAAAACTGGCAGCATATAATTTTTGCTAAAGTGTGATTATAATGTTAAAAAGTAACCATTAAAGGGTAACGACACCCCCGTTTCAGCGCTGGATACTCTAACCACAATTTTGAGTTTAAAACACAAATAAATGCACATCCTTTTGCACTATGCATCGAAAACCTATATATGAACACACTGTTGAACCACCAATAACTGTTAAGGCTTCTTTTGCCGCGTTTATATAAGCCCTTTGATGGGTTGCATCAAGGAAAAACCGCTTACACTTACTTTGTGAATGAATTGCGTGTACCGGACTCATACACTCTCTTTCATCCATGAATGTTCCATACGCAAATCAGCACACGCTGTCGTGAATAATTAAGCGAATCGACTTCTCATAGGATAAGAACACGCAGCATAATGAATATTAATGAGACACCGAGGCGTCATCGATGTACTATAGTCCATCGCCGCGTCACAAACGGTGACGTCAGGACAATGTAGCACAATTTTAAAGGAACCGTATGTAAGAAATGTATGTCAGTTAATCATAAAATGGCCCTGACATGTCACTAGACATTAAGAAATCATGTTCATTTCAAATACTTATATCACTGACAACAGTGGTCCGGCCAGGATATTGTCATTTAAAAGTGAGAGTTGCAGCCCTCAACTGATGTTATTGTTGTCATTTTGTGTTTTGGTCTGAGGCTCCACCCTCCAGCTGTCTACCAATCACGAAATCAGTAGAGTTTTGTGAGACGGGTTGCCAGCTCTGTCTGCTCTAGTTACAGCTATGAACGGTGTCGGATAAAACATGTATAACGTTACAAACCTGAAAGACCTCGTTATGAATCCGAAATACGTTGTGACAAAGTCTGAAATAAAACAAGGATTGGTATAGGAGATGCCTTTGAAAGATGGAGACGGCTGAAAACGGAGAAGAATTTGAAGATTGACGCCAACGTTGCTGATTTTCTCCTGGACAAGTAAGATTCATCTATGTTTGGCTAACTTTGCTTCCGTACACAGTGGATTTTCCACGGTCGGCCGTGCTAAATGCGTTCATAAAATGCTTTATATCGCACCACTAGCAGGGTATGAAAACAATCTATGTTCCGACTGAACTGTGGTATTACAGTACATCTTTGCGAAATATTTGGCTAATCGCCAACTGTAAATTTTTGCGATACATAATTACTTCGCAAAACATCTCTTGTGAAGCATAAACATAATTAACAGAAGAAAAACAAATTTCTGTGTAGGACTCGTCACTTGCCATTGGAAGCTCCTTGTAGCAGCCTACCCCTGCAGCTTAGCTGGCAACCTCGAGTCAGGGGGGAGCGGGAGGGGATACACCGTTCTACAGTATTTTGAAAGTGATTGCAGTACCAGTTTTGGCTACAATCCTACATACGGTTCCTTTAAACCCGGAAAATGACAATAGCACAGAAAAGCTCAAAATTAACCAGTTCTCTCTAACAATTTATATTAACAGATGCCAACATTGCTTTCTATGATATGCAACACAAACACTTCTGCTAAAATCTCAGAAAAAGTTGTCTGGGGTTTCGTAACCCTTTAAGATAGTGTAAGTGACCACCATCACCACTGCAGTCACCACACAGACAGAAGACCAGACCAAATTACTTTGTTATCCAGAGATGGAATCATGACATCCAGCTAAATCTAGGACTTTTTTCAAAACATTAAACCATTAAAGTAGGGCTGGACAATATATCGAACGATATTTTGTATTAATTGCCGCTCCAGCGGAACCTGAGCGGAACACACGTGATGGAGATTTACTACTAATCAAAGCACCGGCTTCATTGACTAAACGCGCCTCACAATATCATTCGATATATTGTCCAGCCTTACATTAAAGCTGTTACAACGGCAAAAAAAAGATATTTGCCAGTTTTATTGCAAGAACCATGGTTAAACTATGGTTAGTGTAGTAAAACCTTGGTTAAAAATGCTTGAAATTTAAATTGATTGTATATACCTATTTTTGTTTGTACACACAAATTGACATGGTAGAAAACATTTAATCCTCTTAATGTTTGTTTGTTACTGAATATCTAAAGTTTTAGTAACTGCATCAAACTCTGTGATCAGTATATAATAAGCCATATTATTTATTTCATCACACTGAATGTTTAAATCAAAATAGCAACACAATAATTATTAAGTTTCAGTTTTGTCAGTTTATTATCTCAATGAATATCGATGTGTTTTGTTTGAATTGTGAACAGTTTTACTGAGTTCCTTATTATTTTGTATGTTTGGATCTACACATATGATGTAAATAGGATTTATAGCAATTAACAGTGTTTACCAACAACTAATCTATAGGGTGGTGTTGCTATAAACTATTAACACTTATTTGACTGAAGAGAATACAACCCTGCACCTATTTTGTTAATCACTGTCGCACCCCCCACCAAACACAACACACTACACCACATCCAGCATGGAGCACCACATTCAGCATGAAGAACACACTGCCAGATTGAAATGCGCAGTATGATGTCACAATAGCCTCGTTCAGACTGTCAGCCCAAATCTGATTTGTATGCAAATCTGATTAAAATCCAGTCATATTTAGGTAGTCGAACTACATGAAATCCGATTTTGTCAAATCCATTTTGAGCCACATTTGTACACAGCAAAATCATGGGTGTAAAATTTGCAGGGACGGTGTAAAATTAACAGTGTTGACATTTTTTAACACTACACTGCGGGGTGTTATTTGTAAGACAGCGTCGGTGTGAAATTTAAGTGTATTTTCACATTTCACCCAAAGTGGCGTAAAAAGCCACGCCTCCACTTAACGCTAGTTAAACCAGTCTGTGTCCGCCATTTTCTTTAACTCGAGGCTGAAGACGAAGGCGAAGAAAAAGCGGGTAAATCACATTCTTACACGATATAACTTAGTAAAAATAAGTGGTTATCTCTATATCTACTAAGCCCCACGTCAGTAGATGTCGTGGACACATTTGATCAATTTGTTCCTTTGTAAAGATAAATCGGAGCCATGTTTGTAATTTGATACCTCGGATCATATTTGCTCGATTTAAAATTAACGTACTAACGGGAATTAATTATGTGTCCATGATTTACATAAAATGAAGAAGTGTGTGTATATATGCTAGCTTGGTTTAAAAAAAAGGTACACAGATTGACTGTAATTATCCTAATAGTGAGAGTGTTTCATTCCGAAGAAATGCTGGTTCAAGTGGAGTGTAAAGGCAACCCGAAATGGATCCGAATACCAGTGAAAAATGATAGTTTTGACTTCTGTGAATTCATTAAAGAAGGTATTTTTTTCAAATTTTAGTAATTTTAAGTTTATTATAACAGTGTTATTTTCTTTGAAATAAATGATTGTTATTCATATTAATAAGTAGTCATTTATCCATTAAACATTCAGTGTATTATAAATTGACTTGATCCTGAATAATATTGATCACACTTTTTTGCATATAGTATTGTTAACAAATCTTTGTACAGTATTTTTCTATACATTTGACTTTAATTCTATCCTACTGATCTGAATAGTTATTTACTTAAACATATTGTATTAGTTTTGTTTATGTATTACTTGCATTTAAAAATAATATCAAATGATTAAATTGTCATTTCAGTATGTTTGAACATTAAAAATCGAATTGTATTTTCTACTTCTAAGCTTCAGAAAAGTTCAACTTGCCACATGGAGCCAATGTGGTTCTTAAAGACTCTGCAGGAGTTGATGTTGATGCTGATATTTTTGATGAGCTTGTGAGAACATCTAAGGTGTCCTTCAAAATTTTGGATTGTGATACAGCAGGTAAGAAACTCATGACTTTCTGCCATGTTCAAAAATGTGTAATCTAGTTTGCATTCTCAAGCATATTTCTTCACAATACATGATGTTAGCATCTGTTTTTGTAATGTTCATGTTGTCTTGTGTGCTGAATGTGATTCTAAGATAATGTTCCACAAGCTGAGACCAATTTCTCTGAGCCGTCATGCCCCGAGGCGTCATTTTCATCAGTAGAATCAGAAAGTTCGGATTCCACAGTGATTCCGTGCTTTTCAAAGGCACGCAAAAAGCGATTCTTAGAAGAGCCTTCTGACTGCAATGGATCAAAAGATGTGAGTTATTTTTCCGCTCTTGCCTAAGTTTTATACACTGAAAAAAATGATTCATTGAATTTACTCAATTTTTTTAAGGTAAGTGGTTGCAATCAATTGATTTGATCTAAATTTAAACAAACACATTTATTTGGATTTAAACAATTTTATTTAGTTAACTTAGTATTAAAAAAAAGGAGTAATTTCAGCCCAATTTAAATATGCTACTTCCTCTTAAATTATTTAATTGTTTCTGAAGAAAAAATATTCATTGAATTTACTCAATTTTTTTAAGGTAAGTGGTTGCAATCAATTTATTTTAGCTACATTTAAATAATCACATTTTGTTGACTAAATTTCAAAATTGTTTTAATCACTTACCTTAAAAAAAATCATTTTCTTAAGGAGAGGTTCTTAAATGGCTTTGCAAATACACACAACAAGTTTAATGTTTTGAATTTATTTTTAATGTCATCAAATGTAAATTCAGTAACAGTTTCTTTGTATATACAACAAGTGTTTGGAAGACAAGTGCTTACTTAACGTTGCACATTCACAAAATAAAAATTAACAAAACTTCACGGGTGAAAGAGGCCACATTGTTGAGTGCGGACTTGGAATTGCAAAATTAATAAAACAAATATGTGGAAACAGGCAACAGTATATAGTGATTAAACAATATATTGCATTTTTTCAATAGTGAATAAAACAAGTGCTAAAACTGTTCATATGTCATGCAACAAACTGCAATTTGTAATGGATTTTACAGGTATGCCCATGGTGATGTGTTGTGGGTCTTTCAAGGAGTCATCTCTTTGACTGTCCTATATTTAAATAAAAAGAAACTGTTATTAGTAGGGTTGGGTATCAACTGATATATACCAGCCAATATGCACAAAAACAAATCAGTATGTCATCATAAACAGCTGTTTTTTTTTAAGTTAAAGTGGAAGTAAGCAGATGAGAAAGAAAACTGACAAATCTATTTGTATATCTCCCACATGTTGTTCCCAATCTGCAAATGGAACACAAATTCAGATATTTTTAATGAGATCTGTAAGCTTTCTAACCCTGCATAGACAGCAACGCAACTCAACTGAAATGTTCTTAGGCCAAGAAACACATTAAAGATATTGGTAAAATAGTCCATGTGACATCAGTGGTTCAACAGTAATTTCATGAAGCTACGAGAATACTTGTGCGCAAAGAAAACAAAAATACAGACTCCTCCGCACCACCGTCTGCCATTCATGAGAGTACCATGACACAAGTGTTTGGTGTTGCTGACATGAACATGCATGGGCTGAACCATGTTTATAAGCAAAGAAAAACACACGCATATGTCATTGTAGTCTTGACAATGGAGGCAGGAAGAAGAATTGTTGAATAAAGTTATTTTTGTTTTCTTTGCACATTAAAATTATTCTTTAGCTCTGTAAAGATACGGTTGAACCACTGTCACATAAAATGGTTACACTTATGTCACATAAATGGTTACACTTATGTCCTAAGTACGTTTTTGGGCCAGTTATATTGTTGCCTATGCAAGTCCAGAAACCTCTCAGATTTCATTAAAAAACATTTTTTAATTTTTTTTGGTTCTGAAGATAAACTAAGGTCTTCTGGGTTTGGAAAGACATGAGGGTGAGTAATTAACGACAGAATTTAAATTTTTTGGGCAACTATAACCCTTTTAGTATTTGAAATTTAAGTAGAATTTAAATTCAAGCAGAGACATTTTTGTCTGGACACTGTATTTGACATCACTGTGTTAAATAATAATACATATGGGAAAGGAAAAGACACTTGATAAATGAATACATACCTCCTGTAAAATGCCGAAATATTTGACCATTTTCCTCCCAGTAATCAGAATCAGAATCAGAATCAGAATGAGCTTTATTGCCAGGTATGTTTGCAAATACTAGGAATTTGTTTTTGTGGCAGAGCTCCACAGTGCTACAGAATGACAGTGACAAGACGATACATATTATAAAAAGAACAATATACAAGTATACAAGACAGACAATGTGCAAAAATAGCAAAGACATTTGAATGGAAGTAAGTATGTGCTTTAAATAAATAACGGAAAAATGAATAAAGAATGTATAGTGTTGTATGTTCCACGATCTAGTGTTCATGAGATGGATTGCCTGAGGAAAGAAACTGTTTCGGTGTCTGGTCGTTCTAGTACTCAGTGCTCTGTAGTGCCGACCGGATGGTAACAGTTCAAAAAGTGAGTGTGCTGGATGTGAGGGGTCCAGAGTAATTTTGGCAGCCCTTTTTCGTACTCTGGATAAGTACAGATCTTGAAGGGTAGGGAGGGTAGTACCAATGATTCGCTCAGCAGTCCGGACTATCCGACGTAGTCTTCTGAGATCAGAATTTGTAGCTGAGCTGAACCAGATGGTAATTGAAGTGCAGAGGACGGATTCAATGATGGCAGAGTAAAACTGTTTCAGCAGTTCCTGTGGCAGTTTGAGTTTCCTCAGCTGGCGGAGGAAGTACAGCCTCTGCTGGGCCTTTTTCACAATGGAGTCTATGTGAATGTCCCACTTCAGGTCCTGAGAGATGGTGTTGGCAAGGAACCTGAATGACTCCACTGTGTTTACAGTGCTGTTCATGATGATGAGTGGGGGGAGAGCAGGGGGGTTTTTCCTGAAGTCTATGATCATCTCCACAGTTTTGAGCGTGTTGAGCTCCAGGTTGTTATGACTGCACCAGACAGCCAGCTCTTTTACCTCCTGTCTGTAAGCAGACTCGTCACCGTCCTGAATGAGGCCGATAAGTGTGGTGTCGTCTGCAAACTTCAGGAGCTTGACAGAGGGGTCTTTGGAGGTACAGTCATTTGTATACAGGGAGAAGAGCAGTGGGGAGAGGACACAACCCTGAGGGGCGCCAGTGCTGATAGTCCGGGTGCTGGATGAGAATTTTCCCAGCCTCACTAGCTGCTGCCTGTCTGTCAGGAAGCTGTTGATCCACTGACAGACTGATGTGGGCACAGAGAGCTGAGTTAGTTTGGGCAGGAGGAGGTTTGGGATGATAGTGTTGAAGGCTGAACTGAAGTCCACAAACAGGATCCTCGCGTAAGTCCCTGATTTGTCCAGATGCTGCAGTATGAAATGTAGACTCATGTTCACTGCATCATCTACAGACCTGTTTGCACGATAAGCAAACTGCAGGGGGTCCAGTGAGGGTCTGGTGATGTCCTTCAGATAAGCCAGAACCAGTATCTCAAACGACTTCATGACGACAGATGTTAGCGCCACAGGTCTGTAGTCGTTAAGTCCTGTTATTTTGGGTTTCTTTGGAATGGGGATGATTTCAGAACGTTTGAGAGAGGCGGGGACTTCACACAACTCCAAAGACCTATTGAAGATCTGTGAGAAAATGTGTGCCAGCTGATCTGCACAGGTTTTCAGACAGGCTGGTGTGACACCGTCAGGGCCTGGCAAGGGCCTGGCCAGGCAAGGGCCTGGCCAGGCAAGACCTCCTTTCTGGAAAACAGCAGTGATCTGTGGAACATAACATATTACATTATATGATATATTTCATTAAAGTCAACTAGTGGCTGCTGTACCGCCTTAGTTTCTTAAACTTTCTTTCCCCCTTTGGTTGACATATTGCTCAAAATAAAGGTGTGCAAACTTGCACAAAAAACAGCAATATGTTTTTAAGACAGACACAGACACTGTCACGTGAGAGATGAGGTCAGGGTCCAAAATGCAGGGAAAGGATTTTAATTAAACAAAACACAAATAAACATAAACCAAGAGGCCAACACGGCACAACACGACATAAACTGAATACTACATAAACTAAAACAGGAAACACGGTCAAGGGCCAAGATCAAGAACACACAAAATAACATGCAAGACAAAAGACAATGCAGCCAGGATGAGTAGTGGGAAATGAGTGTTCTTATAGACCAGATGTGATTGTGAACAGGTGTGCGTGTAATCAGTGATAACGACTAGACAGGAGTGTACAATTAGGGATGTGTGTGCAGGGAAGGGAAAACAGCGACCTCAGGTGGCTGAGAGGAGCCCCACAGCCCAGATCATGACACTACCCTCTCCCCACGGAACGGCTCCCAGACGTTCCACAAGTCTGGAGGGTGGAGGAACGGGGGAAGGCAAATCAGGGGGAGGGACGGCGGGCCAGGCCCGTGCAGCGCAGTCACCGCCGCGTCAGGAACAGAAAGCACGGTCGCCGCAGTGTCAGGAACAGAGAGAGCGGTCACCGCCGCGTCCGGAGCAGAGAGAGCGGTCACCGTCGCGTCCAGAACAGAGAGAGCGGTCACCGCCGCGTCCGGAGCAGAGAGAGCGGTCACCGCCGCGTCCGGAGCAGAGAGAGCGGTCAACGCCGCGTCCGGAGCAGAGAGAGCGGTCACCGCCGCGTCCGGAGCAGAGAGAGCGGTCACCGTCGCGTCCGGAACAGAGAAAGCGGTCACCGCCGCGTCCGGAACAGAGAGAGCGGTCACCGCCGCGTCCGGAACAGAGAGAGCGGTCACCGCCGCGTCCAGAACAGAGAGAGTCACCGCCGCGTCCGGAGCAGAGAGAGCGGTCACCGCCGCGTCAGGAGCAGAGAGAGCGGTCACCGCCGCGTCAGGAGCAGAGAGAGCGGTCACCGCCGCGTCAGGAGCAGAGAGAGCGGTCACCGCCGCGTCAGGAGCAGAGAGAGCGGTCAACCCCGCGTCAGGAGCAGAGAGAGCGGTCACCGCCGCGTCAGGAGCAGAGAGAGCGGTCACCGCCGCGTCAGGAGCAGAGAGAGCGGTCACCGCCGCGTCAGGAGCAGAGAGAGCGGTCAACCCCGCGTCAGGATCAGAGAGAGCGGTCACCGCCGCGTCAGGAGCAGAGAGAGCGGTCACCGCCGCGTCAGGAGCAGAGAGAGCGGTCACCGTCGCGTCAGGAGCAGAGAGAGCGGTCACCGCCGCGTCAGGAGCAGAGAGAGCGGTCACCGCCGCGTCAGGAGCAGAGAGAGCGGTCACCGCCGCGTCAGGAGCAGAGAGAGCGGTCAACCCCGCGTCAGGAGCAGAGAGAGCGGTCACCGCCGCGTCAGGAGCAGAGAGAGCGGTCACCGCCGCGTCAGGAGCAGAGAGAGCGGTCACCGCCGCGTCAGGAGCAGAGAGAGCGGTCACCGCCGCGTCAGGAGCAGAGAGAGCGGTCAACCCCGCGTCAGGAGCAGAGAGAGCGGTCACCGCCGCGTCAGGAGCAGAGAGAGCGGTCACAGCCGCGTCCGGAACAGAGAGCGCGGTCACCGCCGCGTCCGTAACAGAGAGAGCGGTCACCGCCGCGTCCGGAACAGAGAGAGCGGTCACTTCCGCCTTCCCACGGAAGAGCCACTCCACCCCCACTGCAAAGCGGGAACGCCGTCGCGCCGACTCGGCCCTACAGGCCTCCATCTCGGCCAGTTGGAGGTAAATGACCTCCTCGAACCGAGCGGCCGACGCCGCCTCAAAAGATGCCGCCTCCTCCTCCGAAAAAAAAAATTACTCCCCGCTGGACCCATCTGTGCTGGCTGCATTCTGTCA
Organism: Garra rufa; assembly: GCF_049309525.1. NCBI lineage: Eukaryota > Metazoa > Chordata > Actinopteri > Cypriniformes > Cyprinidae > Garra > Garra rufa. Next base: position 47,615,447 of record NC_133364.1, on the reverse strand, counting down.
CGTGAGAGATGGCGGACGCCGCCGCGTCAGGCACGGAGATGGCGGACGCCGCCGCGTCAGGCACGGAGATGGCGGACGCCGCCGCGTCGGGCACGGAGCGAGCGGTCACCGCCGCGTCAGGAGCAGAGAGAGCGGTCAACCCCGCGTCAGGAACAGAGAAAGCGGTCACCGCCGCGTCCAGAACAGAGAGAGTCACCGCCGCGTCCGGAGCAGAGAGAGCGGTCACCGCCGCGTCAGGAGCAGAGAGAGCGGTCACCGCCGCGTCAGGAACAGCGAGAGCGGTCACCGCCGCGTCCGGAACAGCGAGAGCGGTCACCGCCGCGTCCGGAACAGAGAGCGCGGTCACCGCCGCGTCAGGAACAGAGAGAGCGGTCACCGCCGCGTCCGGAACAGAGAGCGCGGTCACCGCCGCGTCCGGAACAGAGAGCGCGGTCACCGCCGCGTCCGGAACAGAGAGAGCGGTCACCGCCGCGTCAGGAACAGAGAGAGCGGTCACCGCCGCGTCCGGAACAGAGAGCGCGGTCACCGCCGCGTCCGGAACAGAGAGCGCGGTCACCGCCGCGTCCGGAACAGAGAGCGCGGTCACCGCCGCGTCCGGAACAGAGAGAGCGGTCACCGCCGCGTCAGGAACAGAGAGAGCGGTCACCGCCGCGTCCGGAACAGAGAGCGCGGTCACCGCCGCGTCAGGAACAGAGAGAGCGGTCACCGCCGCGTCCGGAAGAGAGAGCGCGGTCACCGCCGCGTCCGGAACAGAGAGCGCGGTCACCGCCGCGTCCGGAACAGAGAGCGCGGTCACCGCCGCGTCCGGAACAGAGAGCGCGGTCACTGCCGCGTCAGGAACAGAGAGCGCGGTCACCGCCGCCGTCTTGGGAACATTAACAGCGGACGCCGCCGCATTAGGAGCAGGAATAGTGATCGCCGCCGCTTCGGGGATCGAGAAAGTGGACGCCGCCACCTTCCCGCGAAACAGCGTCTCTATCCCCGCCGCAAAGCAGGGGCGCATCCGCGCAGCCTCTGCGCTACGGGCATCCATCGCCGCCAGGCAGGCGTAGATGCACTCAAAACGAGCGGCCGACGCCGCCTCGAAGGACATCCCCACCGTCTCGGGAACAGAACGGGGGGACGCCGCCTCCTTGAGAAAAAAATTCCTCCCCGCTGGACCCATCTTTGCTGGCTGCATTCTGTCACGAGAGAGAAGAGGTCAGGGTCCAAAATGCAGGGAAAGGATTTTAATTAAACAAAACACAAATAAACATAAACCAAAAGGCCAACACGGCACAACACGACATAAACTGAATACTACATAAACTAAAACAGGAAACACGGTCAAGGGCCAAGATCAAGAACACACAAAATAACATGCAAGACAAAAGACAATGCAGCCAGGATGAGTAGTGGGAAATGAGTGTTCTTATAGACCAGATGTGATTGTGAACAGGTGTGCGTGTAATCAGTGATAACGACTAGACAGGAGTGTACAATTAGGGATGTGTGCGCAGGGAAGGGAAAACAGCGACCTCAGGTGGCTGAGAGGAGCCCCACAGCCCAGATCATGACAGACACAGAGCGCTCTCGCTGAATGACAAAAGCTGACGCAGCTTCAAACGCACGTGCTTTTATACTTCCTGGTCGCTGACGTCACCGTGCCTGTGACGTCACTCCCGTCATCCGATTGGTTGTTGGACTATGACTCAGAGTGCGGCCCGCCAATGGCGTTCCCCATAGCGTTTCAGGACGCAGTGTTGAGTTCCCGGAAGGGAACCAAGAGGAGTATAATTCTGATGTATTTTTTGTAATTGAAGTGAACTGGTTATCCATGGACATGTACTCTATTAGTAGGTTTTTCCAAGATGCAATATGTATAGTATTCCTTTATTTCCAGTTCATGAGGATAGTTTTCTTGGCGATAGTTAGAGCCACTAAGAGCAACCGAGTGTTTGTATTATTTAAGTTGGTTAGTGATATGTCACCTAGTAAACAGAGGGAGGGAGACAGTGGGATGTGACATCCCAGAAGGTTTGATAGTGAGCCAGTTATGTTTTCCCAAAATGTTTTAACTGAGGTGCAATGCCAAATGGCGTGAAAATAGGTGTCTGGGGTGTTTTGTGTACAAAGAGTGCATATTTCTGAAGTAAAACCCATTTTGAATAGTTTGCGTCCAGTTAGATAAAATCTATGAAGTACTTGTACATACTGTATAAGTTGCAGGTTGGCATTTTTTGTCATGAAGTAGATATTTTTGCAGATTTGTGTCCAGAAAGCGGCATCGGGAGTAATGGATAAGTCTGATTCCCATTTTGCGTTTGGTAGGCTCAATGTGTTGTCTGATTTTGATATTAACCTGTATAATTTGGAGAGTAGTTTTTTTTTAATGAAGATATATTAATTAGTTCTGAGATTGGAGGTGAAAGGTCTAGATTAGTTGTACGAATGTCAATTTTTGATTGAATTGATGATTTGATTTGTGAATATTCCAAGAAACAATTACTCCCAATATCGTATTTCTGGACCAAGTGGGAAAATGGTGCCAGGTTATTATTTAAAAAAGATATGCTGAAGTTGTGTGATGCCATTTTCTGCACATGTGCGTAAATTAAGTGGCTTCTTGTTATCTATAAAATCTGGGTTATTCCAAATCGGGGTGAATTTAGATGGTACAAGCGTGGAGTTTGTTATTTGGTGAAATTTCCACCAGGCTATCAGAGTTGCAGCTATTGTTGGCATTTTAAAACAGTAATGTTTTTTTGATTGTCCGGTTAAGGAAGGGTAGTTTTGAAGTGTTAATGTCCTTACAAATTGTTTGTTCAACATCTAGCCATGTGTTTTCTTAAGGGTTAGGGTGGATCTATTTATGTATATATTGGAGCTGGTTGGCCAAAAAGTAATAATAAAAATGTGGTGCTTCCAGTCCTCCTTGTGTTTTTGATTTCTGTGAAGTAGTGAGTTTGATTATTGGGGTCTTGTTTTTCCAGTATACTTTTGGTAATGATTGAATCTAGTGATTTAAACCAGGTAATGGTGGGTTGTGTTGCAATCATTGTGAATAAATAATAATAATATATAATGTATAGTCATTTTAATCACTGATATTCTGCCCATAATAGATAGTGGTAAATTCATCCAGCAATGAAGATCATCTTCTATTGTTTTGAGTAATGGTGTGTAGTTTAGTCCAAACAACTCTGACAGCCTGGGGGAAACATTAAAGCAACACTAAGTAACTTTTCCCTCAATGCTCCCTCTACAGGTTAGAAGCGGAATTGTCCATTACCGTCGCGTCACATGCATGTTATTTGTTTTGGAGGCTATAAAGGACCGGCTTTGGAAATAATGATGTCCAGTGACAAGGTAGAGTATGTTGTATGACTTTATAAAAGTATGAAAACCTTTTGTGAAGCCTGCCGTAAAGCAAGTCGAATTAGTAGTATTATTTGAACTACAAAACCGCGACCCGACGACCCAAACTTACATAGTGCTGTAATGGCTGATAGAGGGTCGCAAAGCAAATACGAAAGTGCCGTTTCACCCAGTCATGAGTTGATGAACCACTGACATGAGTTCAGAAACATTATTTTAAGGTAAAACAAGTTACTTAGTGTTGCTTTAATACCTAGGTATGTGATATAATTAGTGCACACAGGAATTGGTGTTGTCTGGGATGTCACATCTAAGCAGGAAGAGTGTAATGGAAGTATAGCAGATTTGCTCCAATTGATTGAGTATTCAGAAATCTTTGAGAATGAATCAATGAGTTTAATCGTTTCTTGTAATGATGAGGTGGGTCTTGAAAATATAATAAAATATCATCAGCATAAAGTCTTATTTTATGGTGTATATTTAATGTTTGAACTCATTAAATGTTGCTGTTTTGACGGATAGCTGCTGCTAGTGGTTCAATGAAGATGGTGAATAGTGAAGGGGAGAGTGGGCATCCTTGTCTAGTCCCCCGGTGCAGTGTGAAGCTGCGTGATGTTAGTCCATTGGTGATTACAGTGGCTGAAGGTAACTTACAGAATTTTGATCCAGTTGATGAATGACTCCCCAAAACCAAACCTCCCTAATGGAAAACGGAAACGGAAAATGGAAAACAAGAATTTCCAGTTGACTCTATCAAATGCTTTTTCTGCGTCAAGGGTGACTATGATGGATTTTGCTTTTTTAATTGATGAGTAATACATTAAAAAGTCTGCGTGTGTTGTTTGATGCGATCTGTTTTTAATGAAACCAGCTTGGTCGGGATTGTCACAGTCCTGTCTGTTTATTCCACATGGTTTCTCCCATTGTCTTCCCCTGTCATTCTGTCATCATTGGTTTCGCCCTCATCATCCTGTCATCCCCATCACATGTGTTTAATCAATTAGTTAGCCTTTATAAGTCTGTCTTTGTCTTGAGTTCCCTGTCGGTCTTTATATTGTTTTGATGTTCTATGTGTGTGGTTTTTCCTGCCTGTTCCTGCTTGTTCTGCTTGTCACACTTGAAGATTTATATTAAATATTCCGTTTGTTTGTTATCTCGTGTCCCGTCTCGTAAGTCCAACACGTCGACTCTGACAGAAAGACCGAACCAAACTTTTCCCCGGCGTTTTCCCCTGCTTTATTTTTCGTTTTTTACTGAGTTTAGTTTTTTTTCCCTTAATGGATATCCCTGCCGTCCTCATCATCCTCCTGGAGCAGGGGAGCTGCTCTCTCGAGGACCACACAAGCGACTTTGTGTACATCGCGCCACGGACGCATTACCCGGCCACTGCCTGTGGACGTTCTTCCGTGCAGGACTCAACATCGCCACGAAAGTGCTGCTGTCCGGGGAGGGTCCTCGAGAAAGCCTCGCCGATTACATCAAGTGGGTGCTGGCGTCCTGTCAATCTTCCTGGACCAACGACTTCGTCGAAGAGGACGTCAGCCCCACTCCAGACCCAGAGCCCAGCCAAACATCACCCCGACATGCAGAGTGTGAACCCACATTCACCGCGGACGGAGAGCCTGAGCCCGGAGCGACAGCAGTATGGAACGCCGATGGGCTCATAACCCACGACCTAGTGCGAGAGCCGGCCACGACATCTGCGATGGTGGAGTGCTTCGTGGAGCATGAGAGGGCATCAGAGAGCCCTGCCCACTGCACCACCACTGGGGGTGAGCATGAGCACTACTCTGGGGACTTAATAGACTTCTACACAGAAGAACCAGTCTGCCTGGATTGCCCACCCACCCTCCCTCTTCTGTCAATGCCTGAATCCCTGCTGGTTCTGTCCAGCTATTCTGAATCTCCACTGGTTCCGTCCAGCCGTCCTGAATCTCCGCTGGTTCCGTCCAGCTATCCAGAATCTCCGCTGGTTCCGTCCAGCTGTCCTGAATCTCCGCTGGTTCCGCCCAGCCTTCCAGAATCTCAGCTGGTTCCGTCCAGCCATCCTGAATCTCCGCTGGTTCCGTCCAACCATCCTGAATCTCCTCTGGTTCCGCCCAGCCTTCCAGAATCTCCGCTGGTTCCGTCCAGCCATCCTGAATCTCCGCTGTTTCCGTCCAGCCATCCTGAATCTCTGCTGGTTCCGTCCAGCCTTCCAGAATCCCCGCTGTCTTCTGTCAGTCCCCTTGCTCACCCTCAGTCCTCCAACTGTGCAGTGGGCTCGCCGCAGGTCTGCCAGCTTCCACCGGCGTCTCGGCTGAAGGATCCCTCTTCTCCACCTCCATTCTCAGAGTCCAGAACTCCACCTCGGCCCTCCGACCTTGCGGTTCCACCACGGCTCTCAGCTCCCTCGTCTTTAGCGTCGCCCACCAGCTCCACCGGGCTTCCTCGTCCCTCCGGCTCTGCCTTGGTCAGTTGTCGTCCCGCCATCGCCTATGGACTCTACTCCTCTGGCTACGCCTCGTCGCTCCGTCCCATCAGCTCCGTTGGGCGCCTCCCTCCCCCTGGCTCCGCCTCAGTCCTCTGTCGCTCCGGCTCCACCACGGACCTCCGGATCTCCGCCTCCGCCTTGGTCACCAGAGCCTCGGGCTCCGCCTTGGCCCTCCGGATCCTCTGTGTCGCCCAGGATCTTCGGCTCTCCGTCTCCACCTCGGGCTCCTCCTGCACCTGCTCCGCCTCTGTCAGTCGGACCCCTGGAGTCGTCAGCCCATCCTCCACCATGGCTCCTCCCTCTGTCGGCTCCACCGTAGGTCTTCATGGCTGTGGCCTGGGTCTTGCTCCGTTCTTCCTGCTCCAGGTCCCTCCTGTTTCCTCCCTGGCTCCTGCCACCTTCGTTGTTATCTCGTGTCCCGTCTCGTAAGTCCAACACGTCGACCCTGACAGGGATGGATTATGGATGGTGTGACTTTTTCTATTCTATGAGCTAGTGCTTTAGCGATGATTTTAATGTCTACATTAATAAGTGGAATTGGACGATAGCTTGACGGTACTGTTGGGTCTTTATTGGGTTTGAGAAGGAGTGAAATTGTAGCTGTATTCATGTTATCTGGGAGTTTAGATTTTTGTTTTGATTCATTTATCATTCGGATAAAAAGTGGTGATAAGATGGACCAAAAGTGTTTGTGGAACTCAGCAGGGAATCCATCTGGACCTGGTGCTTTATTGTTCGGCATTAAATTAAGAGCACTAAAAATTTTATGTTCTGTTATTGGGGCTTCAAGAGTATTTATTTGATGGTTACTAAGTTAAAGTAGGTTGATATTGTTAAGAAATTAATTGATGTCTTCCTGACTTTGATCTTTTTCAGAAGAATATAATTTACTATAAAAGTTTTAAAGGATTTGATTTATTTCTTCTGGTGAGTTGGTGGACTTCCCCGCTGTGTCTGTAATGACTGGTATTGTCGTTTTTTTGATAAATTCATTCAGTTTAAGTCTAGAATTTTATTAAAGTCCCCTGCTATTATGACTGGACAATTAGAAAAATTTGAAATGAGAGAATAAAAGTTATGAAAGAAAGATGGGTCATCTGTGTTTGGGCCGTATATATTGCCAATTGTAACTGGGTTATTATTAATTGAGATATTTATAAAGACAAAACGTCCATCGGGGTCTGTAATGGTGGAGTTATGGACAAATTGTTATTTTTTTACTTATTAAAATACATACTCCTCTCTGTTTTGTTTTGTAGTGAGCCGAGAATAATTGATTGAACTTTGGTGATTTAATTTTGATATGATCAGATTCTGATAGATGTGTTTCTTGCAGAAGGCATATGTCAGCTTGTAGTTTATTTAAATGGTAAAGAACTTTGATCCTCTTTGTCTGAGAGCCAAGTCCACGAACGTTCCAGGTTACAAAAGTGATAGATGACATATTTTAGTAAAAAATAAACAGAAATGTAAATGAATGTGTGAGCCTGTTGGTACTGTATATGTATAAGTATGAGTGTGTAATTTCGAAAGGGAGTAGAAATGTATGTATGTAATGATGCAATGTTGTTGGCAGACTGACAAAATACAGATACATAATCGACAGATTGGACATTGGTAAAAAAAAAAAAAAACATTAACCCCTTAACGCCTGATTTTATATAGCTGTATATAAAAAATTGTATGTGTTTTTGCCTTTAAGTAGACGGTAAATAATGTTGAGATTATCAATTTCACTTTTACACAACAAATAAATAGAAATTTTGGTATGTTGCAAATTTGCGACAACAGGCATAATGACAAAAACAATGTTTTATTTATTCACCCTTTTTTTACTTATTTATTTATATAAGGTAAGTTGTGCAAAGATAAAAAAAATTACCTGCTTATTTTGTGCTTATACACTCGACGTAATGAGGTGAAATATGTGTGACAAGTATTTTTGAAGTTATTGTAATATTTAGCTTTGTAGCATATTAGCGACAGTAGGCCATAAGGATCAAACTTTCCCGACTCATATCCATAACTTTGCGACCGGAGTAATCCTCGTGCGTAAACAAGAAATAAGTCTGTCATTTTGCGGTCCCACTAGAATCAAGTGCTTGTCGAAGGTTCCTAGGTCCGTAGCGAATATGCACTATACAGCATTGGGGGAATGCAGATGCTATCTCGGCTGGTTGATTGAGTCAAACGGTTTGTCGCATATTTATGACAGTAGAGAGAGAGAGCGCATTAAAGCAGTTATTGATTTTAGCAATGGGAATGGAATGTTCAAAAAAGCCAGGGGGTAATGTCCTTATCACGATATAGTTGTCCGTCTATGTATAATTTTGTCCACTGTAATGATTGCCCTTTTTCCCTCATTTATTTTCTGTCTTCGGATTTGGAAAAGTTGTTTTCGACGTGTGAGAATGTCCTTTGGGTATTGTTCGTTGAGACCATAGTTTGTGTCTTTAAGCCTTCTGCTTTGCTTCTGAACCAGTTCTTTGTGTTTATAGTGTTCAAATTTTGCGATGATCGGTTGTGGGCGGTTGTTGTTGTTTTGAGATCTGATGCCGTGAACACGGTGAAAAGTGATGGTCTGTACAGTTTCGGTGTCACGTTGGAGTAAGGAGATCTGGGTCCAAATGCAGGGTAAGGGTTTTAATTAAACAAATAAACAAACACAACCAAACCAAAAGGCCAACACGGCACACACAACTAGAATACAAACTAAATAAACAGAACTGAAAACAAGGTCTAGGAAACAAGGTCCGGGAACACTGAAGACAGCAAACAGAGACAAGAAACAAACCATACAGAAGACAATGCAGCCAGGATGAGTAGTGGGAAATGAGTGTTCTTATAGACCAGATGTGATTGTGAACAGGTGTGCGTGTAATCAGTGATAACGACTAGACAGGAGTGTACAATTAGGGATGTGTGTGCAGGGAAGGGAAAACAGCGACCTCAGGTGGCTGAGGGGAGCCCCACAGCCCAGATCATGACACTACCCCCTCCCCACGGAACGGCTCCCAGACGTTCCACAAGTCTGGAGGGTGGAGGGAGGGTGGAGGAACGGGGGAAGGCAAATCAGGGGGAGGGACGGCGGGCCAGGCCCGTGCAGCGCAGTCACCGCCGCGTCAGGAACAGAAAGCACGGTCGCCGCAGTGTCAGGAACAGAGATTGCGGTCTCCGGCGCGTCAGGCACGGAGATAGCGTTCACCGCCGCGTCCGGAGCAGAGAGAGCGGCCACCGCCGCGTCCGGAACAGAGAGAACGGTCACCGCCGCGTCCGGAACAGAGAGAGCGGTCACCGCCGCGTCCGGAGCAGAGAGAGCGGTCACCGCCGCGTCCGGAGCAGAGAGAGCGGTCACCGCCGCGTCCGGAGCAGAGAGAGCGGTCACCGCCGCGTCCGGAGCAGAGAGAGCGGTCACCGCCGCGTCCGGAGCAGAGAGAGCGGTCAACGCCGCGTCAGGAGCAGAGAGAGCGGTCACCGCCGCGTCCGGAGCAGAGAGAGCGGTCACCGCCGCGTCCGGAACAGAGAGAGCGGCCACCGCCGCGTCCGGAGCAGAGAGAGCGGTCACCGCCGCGTCCGGAGCAGAGAGAGCGGTCACCGCCGCGTCCGGAGCAGAGAGAGCGGTCACCGCCGCGTCCGGAGCAGAGGGCTGGCTGCATTCTGTCACGTTGGAGTAAGGAGATCTGGGTCCAAATGCAGGGTAAGGGTTTTAATTAAACAAATAAACAAACACAACCAAACCAAAAGGCCAACACGGCACACACAACTAGAATACAAACTAAATAAACAGAACTGAAAACAAGGTCTAGGAAACAAGGTCCGGGAACACTGAAGACAGCAAACAGAGACAAGAAACAAACCATACGGAAGACAATGCAGCCAGGATGAGTAGTGGGAAATTAGTGTTCTTATAGACCAGATGTGATTGTGAACAGGTGTGCGTGTAATCAGTGATAACGACTAGACAGGAGTGTACAATTAGGGATGTGTGTGCAGGGAAGGGAAAACAGCGACCTCAGGTGGCTGAGGGAAGCCCCACAGCCCAGATCATGACATTCGGATGGTAGTTTCAGATGTTTTATCATAAAGTCCTTGACTGATTTTTCAGGGTCGTCTGGAGTTTGTTCTTGGATGCCGGTGAAAACTAAAGTGTTTTCTTTCATGGTTTTGTTTTCTGTGACGGACGTGAGTTGAGCAGTAAGTGCGTGAACTGAGTCCTTTAAAAAATTATTTCCTTTAGTGAGAGTGTCGATTTGTTCTTGGCTAAATTCTAAGCTGTGTCGTAGTTCCTGGAATTCCTTGTGTATTACTTCAATCAGTGCGATCCTGGTATCAAGTACGGAAAGTTTATTTTCAATTGGATTAGAATGTCGCTTAGCTCCGTGCAGTATGACAGTTTTGGTGATGTAGATGGTGATAAACTTGGACTGGAAGGTTAATCGGGACGAGGTCTCTTGGTGATTGGGGTGAGGTTAGGTACTTTTTTTTGTTGTGTTCTGATTTATCCTTGTTCATGGGGCCGCAGAGTGTGTTGTAGTGTGCATTGATGTATCCTTCAAGGTGATCCAGATTGTATAATGTTATAGTGCAGTTTTGTCACAAAGAAAGTGTATGATGGAAGTAAATGGGGGAAAACACGAGAGAAGAGAGAAGAAAAAAAAAGTTTGCAGTCTGACAGTCTAGCAGACAGGCACCGCCATGTTAGATCACGCACCAGGTCTCGCGTTACTCAGCCATAAGCTCCCGCGTTACTCAGCCCCAAATCATTTTTTAAAGATCTATGATGTTCGCCTTCTTCAGCCAAAAATCCTACATTTTTGGAGCATGCCTGGCTCTTCCTTGTCAACAAGTGGATTCAGAGACCACATCAGCAGCAGCGCCGGTGCTTTATTGAAAAGAGCGCAACTGCGCAGTTCGCACCTTTTAGGCACAGAAATTTGAATCCCATATGTGGGACTGTACTGCTCAAAGGGTTAAATCCAACTCTGAATGAACTTAAGAGTTTAAGCGCCACATCACAAAACCAACTAGAAGTGGTGTTTGTTAACAAATAATTATTTGTACAGTGTTGAAATGCGCCGCTATTTTATTTAACATGCTTAAATGTACTTGCACTGTAAAGTTTCAGGTGCTTAGTCCACTATTGTTTGTTTTGGTTGCTATAGTTATGATTGTGACTCGGAAGTTTTAACCTGCTTCCGGAGCAACTCTGAACTGCGCACGTGTAGCACATTGACGTCATATTATAAACAAACTCTACGGTGTTGCTAAGCTAACAAAACTGTTGTGTTTACATTGAAGTCAATGCTAAAGATTAGCATCAAAGGTTAACAGTTAGCATTAACATACAGTGGTTGAATACAGTATGTTGGACAAAGCTAAAGGGATTAAACCCTCTGAACTAATACACCTGTTGGTCTAATTTCTCAGATTTCTAACTTTACCACTTCATATGCATTTTACTAGAAAGGGGAATACTACTTCACAATTATTAATTGAGCCAAATCCAAATTTAATTCAAACATTACAATTATTTGGAATTATTTGAATTTCCTCATCTGGTCATTTAATATGATCCTTATTTCTAGTATTCTTCCCTTTAGGCCAATCATTTTAGGTACTAATAAGTCTTGAACTTTGAAAGTTTACTTGAACTTTACTTGAACAATTGATTTGTTTCCCCTATCAACAGATTCTATTCAGAATCACACTTACTCATTACTTTATTGCGTTTTACCCCTATTTCTTCCTGATTTGGTTATAAAATTAACCTTTTTTTTTGTTGATTTAAACAACGCTCAACTCGTAGTTGGGTATAACAGCCACATAGCCTGACCCGATCCACTCGATTTACTGATTCTCCTTCCCTTCCCTTCTTGGGAAACCCCTTTCTGGAACGACACAACGAAAGGAATTCCCTCAAGGCAACGCAAGTACAACCTCCAGATTCTAGCTGAACTGGTGCATTTGATATAAAGTTCAATAACCTCATTGAGACTCAATACAAGGGTTAATGTAAGTGATTGATGGTTGTTCAGGTCTAAGCAATTTCACATATTGCTATAAACTTGGGACTTCATATTTTCATTCCTTTAAACTCATTCTTTCCTCACTTTCTCTTTCTGCAACCTGTGTGAATGCGTGTGTTTATGTGCTAGACTAGTTTGTATGTTTAGGTTTATCCAATAAAATTGACTTCTTATTAGAAAAGATAAGAATCTTGTGTTTCGTGCTTACAAGTTATTGTCTTAAACTGACAATCTTGCTGCTGTGCTGATACATAGTGTTAACACTATATTCTGGATAGTAATATCCATTGCAGAGTTAAGTTATTTGGCTCGTTCCATGAATCACTAGATGAAGGCATCTAGTTTATGAAAACCAGAGAAAGATGAGACACACCTTATTGTTTGTATGTCTGTCTTTTTCTTCCTTTGAAGTGTCGTGTTGAATAGCAACTGAAATTTCTTTCACTTCTACCAGGAAGAGACATGAGAATGAGAAGAATGACAGTCAATCATCTAAACTTTCATCTGCTTTGTTATTTAGTCAGTTAAAATGAAAGGTTCATCCTCAGGAATGAACTTAAGCTGCTTTACAAGTTTGTGAACATGCTTTGAATGTAGGAAGTGTATGAAGTGTCAGTCCCAGAAATGTATAGTGTTGTGTAATGTTGGTTTTCAAAAAAACATGGTTCTGATACCATGGTTTTGCTTAAGTTATATTGTAGTAAAACTACAGTAAAACTGTAGTAAACCATGACTGTAGTCACCGTGGTTTTTTGGTGCGATCCATGGTTTAAAAAAAAACATGGTTCTGATACCATAGTTTTACTAAAGATATATTGTAGTAAAAATACAGTAAAACTGTAATAAACCATGACTGTAGTCACCGTGGTTTTTTGGTGCGATACATGATTTAAAAAAACCATGGTTCCCTCTCCAGGGAACTTGAACCACGTCCTCTAGGGGGCGCTTTTGGGGAACGCCATCAGCTTGACCCGTTTCTGAAGAGTACATATAAAAACTATAATGAAATTGGCCGGCAACAGCCTATGACGTCACTGCCGGTGCGACTCGTCAGTAGAACACAACATTCTCTTCTTCGTTTTCACTGACTTTTTGTCTATGCGTGCATTCTGTGGTAAGAACTGTTTCTTTCACTTCTGAAACTACTATGGCAAGCACTAGTAAGGCGTTTAGGAAATGGGTCGATCCTTTTCCACATTATTTGAAGATACCTGACGATACACACGATTTTTGCGTCGTCTGTTTGGGTGAAGAGCACACACGCGTTGTCCTCGAGGGGGCATCGTGTGTACATTGTGAGCTTTTCTCAATGAGAAAGCTCCGCTCTCGTTTGTCTCTCCTTTCGAGTAAGGAGGAACAACCGTCTGTTCCCCGTGGTTCAGGACCCACTGCTGCCGTGGCACGGAGGAGACTGAGCTCATAGAGATTGCAGGCGGATCTGGCGGATGAGTTAAAAAGGGGACTTTCCTTTTCACGCTCATCCGTCGGGAACGAGAGCGAGCTCTTGGATGATGATGATGATGATGTGGTTTCTCTGACAACATCTAGGAGCTAGTGCTCTGCTGGGTTCCACCCAGGAAGAGCAGGAAATGTTTATGGGGGATGAAGAAGCTAAGGCTGAGTCTCCCCAACCTTCCTGCCCTGTGTACGAGGAGTTGTTGGAGGTTATGGACCATGCCACAGCAAGGCTTGACTTGCTGTGGAAGCGATCTAGAAGGGTAGCGCCACGAGGCCGCCTCGACAAATGGTATCTTTCTGACCATAAACTCACAGCTCCAGTGAGTCTTCCATTCCTTCCCGATGTCCATATTCAGATCGCGACAGTATGAAAAAAGCCGTTTTTGTCCCGAATCAATATTTCCAACAGGTTAATTATGCGAATATTGAGGGAATACATGAGTAAGGCAATCAGAAGATGTCCCCAGTAGATGAGACGCTTGTGAGCTATCACACTACAGGGTGTCATCCTCTCTCATGACTCCCTCCTTGCCATTGGCGCCCTTCAAATAACATCTTGCTTAAATGGCAAGGCGTATGCAGCAGCAGGTCAGGCTGTGGGTGCATTGCACATGATGGCGGTGCTTCAAGCCTATCAGGCTGACATGTTGAATGACCTGGATAAGGGTCAGGGATTTTCCCCTGATGAAGTTGCTGAGCTGCGGCACACCACAGATCTCGCTCTCCGTGCCACTAAACAGGCCGCCACCCATGTTGGCAGGGCTATGGGTGGCATGGTGGTCACAGAGAGACATCTGTGGGCAAACCTGGCTAACATCAGGAAGAAAGAAAGAGGCTTTTTTCACGATGCGCCAGTTTCACCTTTTTTTATTTAATTTTTTAAAACTTTTTTTAAAAGTTTAAAACCTTTTCGAGACGACAGAGGCACCGAAAAGCTCAGAAGGCGAAACTGGTGGTCGATAAGTTTAAGAAGGCGAAGACGCACTCAGCGGCTTTTAAAACCTTCATTCCCCGAAGGTCCAGGTCCTAATATGAACAGCACAGGGGTCCTGGCCCGTCTCGTTCTGAGGAACAAAGACAGGCACAGAAGACTAGTGTCGCAACCCGCACTCCTCCTCTACCCCCGGGTGGTTCAAGGAAATGAAGGGTGGTAAACAAGACCTAAGGGAAGTTATCCAGACAAGGCAATGTTCTCGCCTGGATCAAAATAAATCTAAAGAGAAATCACCCGGGTATCATCTACAATACCCCCTGACCATCTGCTACCTACCTAGGTTTGCTGAATGCATTCCTAGGTACCTTAAGAGCATGGTTCCTTTTAGGAGTCCACAGGAAACTTAGTTCTGTTAATCTATTCCTGAGGGAACGGTTCCTTCAGAGCTGGACAGTGGCTCCTATGTGACAGGCTGATCTATCTCCTAGATACTCAGCCATACTCCCCTAAAGGAATCTCTCTGATTCCAAGCCTGAGCTCTACCCCGGGTCCTTCATACCCCATTCAGGTAAGTGGAGTAGCAGCTCGGGCCTTGGCCAAGGAGACAATGTCACTGACAGTCGTCACTACGTCCCCGGGGCAATTTCCTAGAATTCAAGGAATTGTTACTTAATGCTCATTCTATTTGCATGCACTCCCCTCAGCATGGCAGCATGGGTATATCCGTTCCCCAATAGCACCCCCTAGATGACGCGGTATCTTGTTCCCGTCTAAGGGAAACCAGAGATACACGTTTACTTGTGACATAAAATCATTTCGAACAATCAGCTACAATTTGTCCAAAAATATTGGAGATAAGTACTGCAGTGCAGTATTGTAAAAGTAACTTTAAACTTGTAATACTGTTTTATCTATACAGAAATTAACAGTCTGTTTATAAAATAAATATAGAAATGTACACTACACTTACATGTTGCTTGTTTGGTCAGCAAAGCAAATAAACATGGCTTAGTTGTGCATATTTAAATACACAGTATCAAACAGCCTACATCCCTATAATGTTTTCAACACTTCTGACACATGAGCAAAAGCAGATGTTTGTATTCCTTACTGTACATCCTACATAACAGATCCTATTTACAATCTTCATTCTAAAAACATGACTTTACAAATGAGGTCCTTTCATTTAAAAGGTTTTAAACATAATACCAAATGTATTTTCAAGAAAAAAAATGTACTTTTAAAAATGTTTAAAATGATATTCACTCAAATGATATGAAGACCAGACAAATTCAAATCATTGGCCTAAAGCCTCTGAGCTTTTGTTGTGAAGATTTTTCTCCATTTGGATATTTGTATCAGTTTGACTGAAGATTCTTCTGTTGAGAGATTGCCTTTAAGAAAAAGATTTGACTGATTCTAATGCTGATGATACACTGGGCATCTTTTTGAGCAATGGTTCCGGGCAACTTTGGCAAATGTTGCCGTCAACGAGCAGCCAGGTGAGATACAGGGCCGACGATTGATCTAAATTATCCAAAAAGAAATTTTTACCCATTCTCATTGGGAAAGTGCCCAAGCAACATTGCTTAAAAAAGTAGCCCGATAAAATTGCTCAAAAAGTTGCTCAGTGTATCATTGAATAATTTAGATCAGTTGTGGGCTTTATGTCTCACCTGGCTGCCCATTGATGGGAACATATGCCAAAGTTGCCCAGTGTATCATCAGCATAAGGAAGCATCTCTCTATTGGGCTCTCTCGGCTGGGGTTTTAATGAAATTTCTCTACGTTTGTATCAAGACTGTAAATGCCATTTTCTTCAGCCTTGATTTCCTAAGTGAGTTCTTCCGTGTTCTCTCTCTCACACACACACACACACACACACACACACACACACACACACACACACACACACACACACTCTGAACTAATACACCTGTTGGTCTAATTTCTCAGATTTCTTTTGAATTTCCTCATCTGGTCATTTCATATGATCCTTATTTCTAGTATTCTTCCCTTTAGGCCAATCATTTTAGGTACTAATAAGTCTTGAACTTTGAAAGTTTACACTGTAAAAAATTACTCTGGAGGGTGTTAAATACAACCCATGAAAATCAGTTATAGTTTACTTAAGTATATAGGTTACCAAATATACACTATCTATTTTTTAACTGTAATAAATGCAACACAAAAAAATGAAGTAAAATGTACCCCAAAATATTAGCTTTGGCACACCAAAGTGCGCATGCGTCAACATCTAGGCGGGAATCGCGGGAGTCACCATTTTCTGTGTCATTGGCGGCGGCGGCACCACCACCACGACCACGACCACGATTTGTTGAGTTACAGGTAAGTTTTCATTTAACTTGTTGATATCATCATGAATGCAATGTTGTTTAACGGTAAAATGTACCAGAAGATTAGTAATATGCACGCTTCTTTGTGTTGCACCTGCGATTGCGAGTAAACATCTACATTAATGGTTTAAATATATTAGCTTCAATTATTTTTATGTGTGTACATTGCGGAAATTCGTGAACAGCGAAGTTGCTGCACTTGAGTGGTTGAACTTGGGAAAGTGAGGCGAGAGAGCAACGGCTGATGTACTAAAACAGACAAGGGAAGGCATTCGGAGCAGGGAAAATAACACTAAAGCTGTCGATGTGGTATGCTACATAATTATTGTTAAAGTTTTATTGCATTTATCTGTTGATATAATTTTGCGTTAGAGGTGAAACATTTATAAAGCCATTTTATTATTATCATTTACGGATTTATAATTAACATTTGCCTTTCCATGTGCGTTTAACTTTCTAGGAAATAGTTTGGATGATAAAACATCTGCTAAGAACAAAAATGTTTTTTTGTAAGTGTACGTTTATAAATTTGGCATTAACGTTACAGCTAGTCAGGCTCTGAGCACATGGTTAGCATTAATGTAACGTTACAGCGATTAGCGTGTGCTCTGCTAACGACAAAAAGCAAAAGATAGAAAACGTAATGTTTTTTTATGTTCATTATGTGATCTGTAACATAACAGTTGTATGTTTAGATGTTTTATATTTTGTGCCACTTCATTTTGATTTACGTGTTTGGGTTAACTTGGATTTGCAGATACATTGCAAAAGTAACTTACAGTTGGTGTAATTATTTAGCAAAATGTTTTAAACATTTTGGAAATTCTAAACATAACATTTGCATTCATGTAAATGCAACATAAATTAATATTAAATATAAATGATGTACAATTCATTTTACAGGAGTGTGAAAATCTAATAATCTAAAAGTCCTGTTTCTGACATTTTTTTTCTTCTTCCACAGAACGATCTATATGAAGAAGAATTCAAGATATATTCATAGCAGTTGTCAAGACAAGTTAACTTCAGGTACCAGAATTAACCACTGAGTCAATGGGTGTTCTACCTTGCAAATGAATTGGCTGTGCAAAATATGCAATTTTACCTCATCAAAACGCTTGGATCTATTAAAACACTACAGATTAAAACATGGGCATTTTAGTCGAAGCCAGTCCATACCCTGTCTCCATTCTGATTGTCCTTGCACCTTTAGGACATGGGGTGCATTACGGACACATTTGTCCAGGTTTCATCCACAGACAACTAAGCCAGGCCAGCTCCTTTCCTTCACATGCATAGTGTGTAAATCACGCTGTTTCCATTCAGAAAGGCAATATTTTGAGCACCTGGGTGGTCATCTTAAAAAGCATGAAACTGTGCCTTGTGTTTTCCAAGATTGTGATTACAAAACAAATGTATATACAACATTTCACAGTCATAAGAGCAGGAAACATAGCCCCCATTCAGTGGAAGATTTTAAGACCATTGTTTTTCAAGAACACCAAAGCCAGATTCATGAAGAAAGTGATTCTGTTGAAGGTGAAAACTACTGTGACTTTGTACTTCAGGAGGGTGAAGACTTAAGAGAAACAATTGTCAAGAGACTGGGCTTGCTCCTCCTTAAATTGGAGTGCATTTTTAATGTGTCTAATACATGCATAGATGAAGTAGTAGAGGAACTTAATTTCCTTACAGCATCTGCATCTGGCCCTGTTATTAGAAACATTATACTGAGCACTCTAAAGAAGCATGGCTGTGCGTTTGACGATACTGTGATTTCAGAACTGGTGAGAGATCTTTGCCAGCTTAACCCTTTCTGTGCTGCTATAGGATTGGATGGGCCTTTAAGCACACGGTATAGGAGAGAACAGTTTATAAAGGAGCATCTTTTACTGACTGAGCCAGTTGAGTACATACTTGATAGCAGCAAGAATGCAACCTTCCAGTATGTTCCAATTCTCCCGTTATTGTCTCAACTTTTGAACAATGGACACATTCAGGACACAATATTACAGAACAGAAGGCCATCTAATGTTTCTTCTGAATACAGGTCATTGCATGATGGATCTTTCTACAAAGAAAACTGCTTTTTATCCAGAGATGAACTTAAACTCCCATTAATTCTTTACATAGACGACTTCGAAATATGCAACCCTCTGGGTTCGTCACGCAAGAAGTATAAAGTCACTGGTGTTTACTGGGTGCTTGCAGACGTCCCTGCTACTCTGCGATCTACACTAAGTTCCATTTATTTGGCCATTCTTTGCAAGGCAGATGATGTCAACAAATATGGATACCCAAAAGTGTTGGAGCCGCTGCTTAAAGATTTGAAATGCTTGGAGGATGATGGTATATTTGTACCAAGTCTTGGCAAAGTGGTAAAGGGCACTGTATTTGCCGTAGCAGCTGATAATCTTGGCGCTCACTCCATCGGTGGATTTGTTGAATGCTTTTTTTCCTCACATTTTTGTCGCTTTTGCACTGGAGAGCGTTTACAGATCCAGGAACATGGAAGTAAGGGCAGGAGTGTTTCCTCTACGAACTGAGTCCAGCCATACCCTCCATGTCGAAGCAGCATTGTCTGACACTGCTGAAGCTCATCATTGTGGAGTGAAAAGACAGTGTCCCATCTCTGACAAACTGAGTTACTTTCATGCCACATCAGGTTATCCCCCTGATGCTCTGCATGGTTTGCTTGAAGGGATTGTACCTTTTGAACTGGCACTGTGTCTTGATGTGTTTATAAAGAAGAAATACTTCTCTCTTCTTGAACTTAACTCTTCAATCCGTCGATTTCCCTACAAATGGAATGACAAAGTCAACTGTCCACAAGCTATCCCGTTGACTTTTGCATCACGTAAAAGTATAGGAGGCAATGTACACGAAAACTGGTGCTTGTTACGGATGCTACCTTTTATGATTGGTGACAAAGTGCCAGAAGAGGACACAGCATGGCAGGTTTTAATGACCTTGAAAGATGTTGTTGAGCTTGTCATGGCTCCTGTTCACACAGATGAGATGCTAGGATACATGGAAAGCAAGATAAGTGAACACCGTTATAGGTATTTGGATGTGTTCCCAGGGGAAAAATTGAGACCGAAACATCACTTTCTGGAGCATTATCCTTGGCTCACAACTGCTTTTGGACCGCTTGTGTTTCTTTGGACCATGCGATTCGAAGCCAAACACCGTTTTTTTAAAAGGATTGTGAGGCAGACCGGATCATTCAGAAACATTCTCAAGACAATGGCAAGAAAACACCAATCAATGATTGCATACCACATCCATGATGCTAACATTCTAAGGCCAAAACTCTCTTTGTCAAGAATGACTCAAGTGGCAGTTGAGGTTCTAAAGGACAGCATTAAGGAGTCATTTGTAAAGAAGTTTCCCAGGGCACCAGTTGTGGGTATGACAAACAAAGTCACCATTTTAGGCACTGACTATTGTGTTGGAATGTTGTTGCCTTTTGGATCAACAGGAGGATTGCCTGACTTTGGAGAAATACTCCAAATAATCATTGTACATGAAAGTCCTGTCTTTGTTCTGAAGTTGCTAAGTGGGTGGTACCATGAGCACTTGAGGAGCTTCAAAGTAGAGCCCACAGGAGAGATTGAAGTCCTGCAGCATTCGGAAATGAAAGATGCATACCCGTTGGCTGCATATAATACACTACATGGTCGAATGGTGTCCCTGAAACACTTCATTTGTATATCTGAGTAGGTGTTACACTTCAGTTTAATTATTTATGCCTTATCAGTCATGTGTATTATTCATGCCTTATCAATCATGCCAAGTATACTTAATGATTTTAATTTATCAATCTCTTTTTCTGTCTCCCTACAGCTGAAGACAACACATACTCCAAAGGAAAATGCCATTCCAGTTGCGAGTCATCATAGAAGAAAATGATATCCGAAAGTTGACACCTCCATCAGGAATTCCTAATAAGGTGGAAGATCTTGTTTTAGCAATCATTCAGACATTCCAGGTACATGGTGAATTTGAACTACTCTATGAGGACAAAGACTTTGGAAATCAATTTTTCACTCTAACTTCAACTTCCGACCTAGAAGACAAGGCCACTGTGAAATTGGTAAGAAAAGAGCCCTTGATAACCCTTGACTTGAGTCCACTTGATGAATCAGGACTGTCCTCTAACTTGGAGACCTACTCTGCGGATGATGGTGAAGCGTACAGCTCTTTTGCAGATGATGTTGACTCATCAAGTTCACAAGATACCATTCTTCTCCCCGAGTCATGTCGTTCTGCTCCATGGCCATTGCCGTTTCAAGTGCCAACGTTTTCCCGTGACATTGAGCTTATTCTTGCAGAGGCAAACAAGTCATATCATGCCTCTGGAACACATTTCCATGATGCAAGTGTTAAATCTGCAATAATGCAAGACCTTGCCAAAGCTATATTTTCTTACACTGCCTACCCTTCAAGTATGCAAATATCCTCAGTGGCTGAAGCCCTTCTTGAAAAGTTTCCATGCCTAAAGGAGCCTGGGTCCTTTGCAGGCATGTATGGCTGGCAGCAACGCCTCAAGTACAAGATGCACAATTTCCGTGCCAAGCTGAAATCACAGAAATATACGTATCCAGAATTAGAAGTAAACACATTGAAGAGGAAGCTACCAACCGATGCAGCACCAGCAAAAAATGTGAAAAAACCAAAGAAAGCAGAAGTGAATTATCTCCCTCCGCATCCTGTTGGAGAAAATCAGGACACACTGGAAAAGGAGAGGCTTGAATTAGTCGATGAAATGAAGAAGAAGAACAATGCAAAAGTAATTGAAGAAAAAATGTCAAAAACCTTTTCGACTAGAAGACTGGAGGTTGTGACCACCAGCCCCGCTGTCAGTGTCTTAAGAGAGAAGTGGCCGGGATTGTTCAGTAAGACTCAGGTAAGGATATTTGTTAGTTTATTTTTTTCCACCAAGAACTGTTGTTCATCTCATTTGTTTAATTAAAATTGGTTTCAGACCTTTATAATTGCTGACTGTCATTGAGAAAATGGTTGTTTTTTGTGTTGTCCTTTTACTGATTTAATAGATCAAAGAGGAGTTCCGACGTATAACAACAATCTCCTTGGAAGAGACATTTATGCTGAATCTTGATAGGTACACACCACGTCTTCTGCAGCTGATGCATACCAAAGGAGGAGCATTTGGTGCCAAGATGCATCCTCTCCTGAACACTGTAAATGAGGTATCTTTGTTTTATTTTCTCATTTCACCCAAAAATTTAAATAAAATTAAAAAGTCAACACACTGAACTTAAAAAAAAAAACAAAAAAAACATGTAAATAGACAAAAGCAACACAAGCAAATTAAGAAAGAATATTCAGGGGGGGCGCTATGGAGCAACGTAGCAGGTAGACGTGTTTGCCATCTTCTCCACAACCAAGTCGATAAAATAGTAATCTTCGTGTCATTAGACTAACTTTAAATGGGCTAAAAGTTTAGCTAGACAACCATAGCGCTACATTTGATATTTAAACTTTGTCAATGCCGTCAAAAAAACAGCCCCAGGGCGTTAAACCTTCCCAGTCACAGCCCGAGGCTACTGACAACATGGCGATGAGTGACCAAACGGCGGGCCTCGGACTTGAAGGAAAAGATATGTCGCTGATGATGGAGAAGATCTCGGATAAGATTATCAGCGCCTTGGACGAGAGATTCGACAAACTTGAAGCGACTCTTCGAACTATACAAACGACGCAACGAGAGTTAATTGAGAGAGTCGAGACGGTAGAGGGGCAGTCCGGTGATCATGAAACCCGTATCCTTTCCCTGGAAACATCTGTGGATACTTTAAGCAAAGAGAACAAGATGCTTAAGTCCAAACTTAACGACCTTGAGGGTCGATCGCGCCGCAATAACATCAGAATTGTCGGTATTCCAGAAGGAGCTGAAAAAGGAAGGCCAACCGAGTTCGTGACGGAGCTGATAACGCAACTTTTCCAAGACTTCTCCGAACCCCCAGTCGTCGATCGCGCACACCGAGTTCCACAGCCAAAGCCCCTGGAAGGGGGCAAATCGCGTGCAATAATTGCGCGGATTCATTACTTCCAGGATAAGGAGCGCATTTTACGCCTTAGACAGGGACGACAACTCGAATACCAGGGACATAAGGTGCTGTTCTTTCCGGATTACACGGCCGAGGTAATGGAACAACGGCGAAAATTCAGCGAACTGTTGCAAATGCTAAGAGAGCTTAAGGTGCGTCATGTTCTGCGCTTCCCTGCCACTCTTTGCATCACCTATAATGGAAATACCAGAAGGTTTACATCTCCCACGGACGCAAAGTCATATATAGACAAAGATCTGAAGCAAGTCGCTGGGACGGATCAAGAATAAATTCGGCTGTGTAGAGCTATGGTGTTTTGTATGGAGACTGTAAGTGAATAGCCTACTATTTTTTGTTGTCTTTTTCTTTTTGAATAAGACTTGGTTGTGGAGTTGTAATTATTTTTTTTAGTACATACCCTTTTCTATCCCGTTTCACTTCGTTTAGTGGGAAGTGTTAGTTTAATTTAATTCTCCGCTTCAAGAATTTGGTGCTCTAGTCACTAGGGGGAGCCATAATGCTTCGTTTGGGGAAGTCATTTGAGGCAGTTGGGTGGGTTAGGGGGTTAAAATTTCATGCGTGTATTTGTTTTCTGTTTTTGTTTATTTCTTTTTGGAGGGCATGTTTGTTTCAAGAGGTAAATGACAGGGAATAATCAAAGCAATAGAGGAAATCCTAATTTAACTTTGGTATCCTGGAATGTTAAAGGGCTTGGCCATCCTATTAAAAGAGGCAAAGTGTTTACCTATTTAAAGTCCCTAAAAGCAGACATTTTATTTCTTCAGGAAACACATATAGCTGTGGGACAAGAACGTAAACTTAGGGCAAACTGGATCTCCCAGGTGTATCAGGCTCCTTTCAGTAGTAAGGCAAGAGGGGTAGCAATTTTATTTCGAAAGGGTATTTCTTTTCATCTTGATTCGATGACTACAGATTCTCATGGTAGATATGTAATGATTTCAGGACATCTTAATTCTTTGTACGTTACAATGATAAATATATATGGTCCAAATACTGACGACCCTCAGTTTTTTAAGAAAATCTTTGATTTAATCCCAGCAGGGTGTGTAAATGTTGTTGTAGGTGGAGATTTCAATTGCTATTTAGATCCATTCTTAGACCGATCATCTTCAAAGCCACCTCCTAGCATAACCTCAGTACAGATCCTCAATAGATTGATTGATGATAGGAACATGGTAGATATTTGGAGGTTGCAACACCCAATGAATAGGGAGTACTCGTTTTACTCACACGTTCATAAGTCTTATACAAGGATTGACCGTTTTTTGGTTTCTTCTGAACTGATACATAGAATAACTGATACACAGTATCACAACATGTTGATATCAGACCACAGTCCCATTTCGCTTGAGCTTAACAATGTTCTGCCTCGACAAAATTATTATTGGCGATTCAATCCTTATCTACTTAAAGACCCAGCTTTTGAAAAATACATTAATGCTAAACTGGATGATTTCTTTATGAATAATGATAATGGCCAAGTCTCCGATTCTATTTTATGGGATACCCTTAAGGCAGTAATGAGGGGTCATATTATTGCTTATGAAACAGCTATTAAGAAAAATAGCAATAGCAGGCTCTTAATAATTGAAAATTTATTAACAACATTAGAAAAGGAATATAGAAAATCTGGATTACAACAAGATTACAATAAGATATTGAAGTTAAAATATGAATATAATTCGATTCTAGGCAAAAGAGTTGAGAATCTCTTACTTAAAATGAAACAAAAACATTTTGAACTGAGTGATAAGCCAGAAAGGTTATTAGCCAGACAATTAAGGGGTGAGCAGGCAAAGCAAACCATCCACCAAATTAAATCAAAAACAGCGGAAATTGTAACCAGTCCAGAAAAAATCAATGAATCTTTTAGGGATTTTTATTTAGATCTTTATTCCTCAAAATGCAAAGTTAGTCAAGAAGATTATGATTCTTTTTTTGATAATCTCAACCTTCCCCAATTAGATGAAATTGCAAAAGAGAACCTAGAAGGCTCATTTTCCGAAGCAGACATCTTAGAGGCCATCAAGTCCTTTCCGTCTTGCAAAGCACCAGGTCCGGATGGCTTTGGATGTGAATTTTATAAAGCCTTTGCTTTAAAACTTGCCCCTTACTTATTGAGAATGATTAATGACTCGTATGAAAATGGCAGACTTCCTAATTCATTATATGAGGCCAATATTTGTGTTCTGTTAAAGAAAGGGAAAGACAATACCGATCCGGCCAATTATAGACCTATATCGCTTCTCAATTTTGATCAGAAGGTGATAACAAAAGTATTGGCAAACAGACTTGGACAACATATCTCAACAATAGTACACCCAGACCAAACTGGGTTTATACCAGGTCGCTTTTCTTTTTGCAACGTTCGCCTTCTACTTAACATCCTATATAGGGATTGTGGTAGGGAAACCTCAGGTGCAATTATCTCACTAGATGCCCAAAAAGCGTT
Organism: Garra rufa; assembly: GCF_049309525.1. NCBI lineage: Eukaryota > Metazoa > Chordata > Actinopteri > Cypriniformes > Cyprinidae > Garra > Garra rufa. The sequence continues at coordinate 47,590,295 of NC_133364.1, read as the reverse complement.
TGATCAAATAGAGTGGCCATTCATGCTGAAAGCGCTTGAACACTTTGGGTTTGGAAGTTGTTTCATCAAATGGGTAAAAATTTTATATTTGTGTCCTCGTTCATCCATTCTGACAAACTCTAACAAATCCAACCCATTTGAATTGTGTCGAGGAGTTAGGCAAGGAGATCCTCTTTCCCCTCTCCTTTTTGATATTGCATTGGAACCACTTGCCATAGGGATTAGAAGTCACCCACAAATACATGGAATAAAGATTGGAAATGATGAAGCTTTGGTTAGTCTATACGCTGACGATCTATTAATATATCTATCTGACCCAGCCAAATCAGTTCCCCATTTGCTTAACTATATTAATGCTTTTGGAAAAATCTCTGGGTATACTATTAACTGGTCCAAAAGTGAGTTTATGTCACTTGCTAGACACACAAACTCCAGCCAGGCTAGTCCCTTACCTTTTAAAATAGTAGAAGACCACTTTACATACCTTGGCATTGTGGTTCCAAAAAACCCTAAGCAGATATTTAAACTTAATTTTTTAGTCAGGATTGACAAACTGAAAGAAAATATTGAGCGATGGAGGCTCCTTCCACTATCTATGATTGGCAAAATTAATGCAATTAAAATGGTCACTTTACCACAATTCCTATACCTTTTTCAAAACTTGCCTATCTATATACCTGTATCTTTTTTCAAGCTTCTAGATTCAATCATCATGCCATTTATTTGGGCTTACAAGACACCCCGAATTGCGAAATTGCACTTACAGAAACCCACACAGATGGGAGGCCTTGGGCTCCCAGTGTTTAAATTTTATTACTGGGCAGCAAATATTAGGGCATTGTCTTACTGGCAGAGGGGTATTCCCAATGAAACTTTCTCCGTGGCTGATCCCTTATGGCTTAGGTTTGAGACATTGTCTCTAACTACATCTTGTCTCCCAGTTTTACTTTTTTCTAAAGTGTCTCCCTCATCAAAACAAATTGGGACTAATTTAATAATTAAAAATTCAATACGGATATTAAATCAAATAAGGAAACATGTTAAGTCACCTGACGTCTCTGTCCTCACACCCATAGCGAATAATCATATGTTTAAACCCTCTCAGTTAGATCAAGGGTTTATCGTATGGAAGGGCAAAGGTCTGAAGTCTATTGGGGATCTGTACATAGATGGAAAATTTGCATCTTTTAGCCAGTTGCAATCTGCATTTAATCTTCCAGGCTCTGATTTTTTTCGGTACTTGCAAGTGAGACATTATGCTCAAACTGTCATTTCAAGCTTTATTGACAAACCAAAATATAATACATTTGAGCAATGTTTTTTGGAAAATCCTAGCTCTAGACACTTGGTTTCACGCTGTGTTACTGCTTTTCAACTGCCTGTGAGTACAAATTATATAAAAGAGGCCTGGACTAAGGAATTTGATGAAGAAGTGCCCGATGAAACCTGGAATGAAAGTCTCAAAAGGATTCAAGGCTGCTCAATAAATGCAAGGCACAGGTTGATTCAGTTTAAAGTAATTCATAGGTTGTATTATTCCAAAACTAAACTAAGTAAAATATTTAATTCTATCTCCCCAGTTTGCGACAGATGCAAAATAAACGAGGGTTCCTTGTCACACATGTTTTGGTTTTGTCCTAAACTGTTTGATTTTTGGACTGCCATATTTGATTTTTTTTCAAAGGTTTTTCAAAAGGAGGTTAAGCCAGACCACTGTCTTGCAATTCTTGGATATTCTGAGACATTGAACACTCTTCCAAGTTTCCAGCAACGACCTCTATTGATGGGCATGATTCTTGCAAAAAAAGCAATTCTTTTAAACTGGAAATCCTCAGACTCTCCATGCTTCAAAGCTTGGTTGGGTGAATTGTTTCATGTTATACAACTGGAGAGGATACGTTCCTTGGAGCCCAAATCTCATCGTCAATTTCAAACTGTATGGCAACCCTTTGTGGATTTCCTCAAGACTGAATAGTATATTACTATTTTCACAGTAATGACTGAATTTACGATTTACTTTGATTATGTTAAATGTCCCTCACTTGTTGTTTTCTGTTGTTTTTTGCTTTGTTGTGTATTGTTTTGTTGGTAAATGATGTAAAACAATTTAAAAAAAAAAAAAAAAAAAAAAAAAAAAAAAAAAAAAAAGAAAGAATATTCAATTCGACAGCACAATAAAATTCTACAAATACAGACAACACATTTCAGAAAAGCACTGAAAATAGTGACCGCAAACTACAGAATGCTGCTGCAAATACAGACTAAATACAGAGGACATTAGGGTTTTTATATAATTTGTTTGTGGGCTAACTTGTATTACTGCTCCTCTGTGCTCTGCTTACAAGGAAAGTCACTGCTACATGCACCTCACAGAACCTTGCAGAATCTAAAAAGTGTAATACTATCTAAGATTTATTGTGCTTGGATGTTAAAGTTACACTATTATCTCTAGTCTGCATGGTTATCATATAGGCATTACCTTCATCAGTGGTGGTTGTTTTGATTTCTAATCATTCACAGAGACATCAGCAGGAAAAAAGCTCTTTATTAGAATTTTTACAGGTTCTTTTGTATACACTTTATATTTTATTTATTGACTTATTGCTTTATTTATTTTTGTTAACAATTTGATACCTATACTTCCCTTGAGAAGTGAGATTCCTAAACGTAGGTCTGTCAACAGTGGTCATAGGTTCCTGTCCTATTAAAAAGATTACTTACCACATCTTCAACTCCAGTCCTGAATAACTGGTTTCCTGATAAGTTTAGCTATAAGGGTGCTTTCAATCTTGGTTTGATTGCCTGGTCCAAACAGCAGATGTTTCCAAGCAGTGTTTAGCATTAGTGTTCACTAAATACACTTTTGTTGCCATTTTTGAAATTGAGCATTTGTTGTCAGAGTAACAATGTTTTTTTGCTTGTTATTTGTCTATTTGCATGTTTTCTTAAGTTGTAGTGCGCTAAGCTTACAGAGTCACTGTATTGTCACTAAAATGCATGTCTTTGTATTTCCAGTGTATTGAGAAGAAAAGGGATACATGTATCTGTTGCCTGATTGAGTACCTTGGGGAAAATCAACAAGAGCTGTTCCAAGACTGTCAGGTATATTATGTTATGTGATTCATAATTTCAATGTATTCAAATGGATACACATTGTTTTGTTTTCCTTATTGATCACTGTGTTTTAGCCAATAAACTAATACGATACCTAGCCTTTGACAAATAGTCAGGGTAGTGCATTTAAAAATATATATTGTATTGTAAGAAGTATTTACTTATGTATGCATTTTTTGTCAGGCAGTACATTTTAGAGATAGTTGACATAATTTAATTCTGTCATTTACTCATTCTCATGTTGGTCCAAGCACATAAGACTTTGGTTAATCTTCGAAACAGAAATTAAGATGTGTTTAATGATACCTGAGAGCTGTCTATCCTTACACTGAAAGTCTGTTAATGCAAAACTTTTGACGCTTTAAAACATAAGGAGAAGGGAAAAAAATGGCATATGACTCTAGTGGTTTAATCCAAGTCTTCTGAAGAGATGTGATAACTTTATATATTGAACAGATTTAATGTAGACTTTTAATCTCATATGCACATTGATCAGCGAACCTAAACAGAAGCTCAAACTTACATGCTTGACACCCAAGAACAAACCTTATTGGTTTTTACAGAGGTTCAAACATGATCATTGTTTTAATTTGAATAAAAGCCTAAATTAAATCTGTCTATCATAGAAATGAAAGCTTTAGCGTAAAGTTCTACCAGGATGACTCTAATTCATGATTATCTCGACAACCAATAGCAGCTTGACGCCTTGAATAAAAGACCAAAACTTACTCTTCCATCCTGCTGCCCCTAGGTGTCGTACCCGAAGTTCCGTCTGGTCGATTCCTCTAGCAGCTCAAGATGTTTCAAAAACCGCTCGTTGATCTTGCAATCTCTGACGAAGACTCCGTTCCTCTTTCGCCCGCCTCCCTGCACCGGAGTATGCGCATTCTAAGGAATCTCCCTGGGTCCAGTGGCCTCCCGAGAATATCGCGGCCACCTTACTGGATTCCGGCATCCTCGTCAGCAACGACTTGACCCACGATGACCTCATCCTCCTTGCTTCCTACACGCTGGGTAGCCTTCCGGCTTCATCATCCGCTTTTCTCCAGCTCACCGAAACCGTCAAATGTTCCGAAACTAGTCTGGGCTTCTTCCAGTCAGCCTTCGCTTCGCGCGCACCCGAACCATATATTCCCGCGACGTCTTCCGCCTCCGTCTCAGTCTCCCCTTCAGTCATCGATTCAATTTCCTCTGCTGCACTCTCCACTTTTCCTGCCACGTCGACTTTCGCAACATCTCCAGTTCAGACTCCGCTACAAAACGCCGCTACGTCATTTCCTCCTGCAGCGTTCAATCTCTCAACGGCTCTGAAGGCCCAGGTTTTCGGTAGACCATTCGTTCCAACCGCTGCTGCTTCAGTGTCTCCCAAAATAAGATATGACATCATCTCAGGTAAAGACATTAACCTGCTGCACTGCTGTTACCACGACCCGTGATTGACAGGCAGACGATTGACTGTGGCGACGTGGCAGTCCTACTTAACTTCAGATCCCAGGCTACAACGAAACCTGCCTTTTACCGAATTCGTCATTGCTTTTAGTTTTCCCCAATCGCAGAGAGGAATTAGAACTTTATCTAGCCATGATGGCAGACTTTAATCTAAGATATGGCGGGACCTTATTTTACGAGTCTCACAAGTCTTTTTCAGCAAAAGCTGCTTCTCCTGTTGCCTTCGTTGGTTGACTCTGACCTGCTTATTCGCCTTTTCGGAGGCCAAAAAACTCTGACTCGAGCTGTTTGTAGCTCCCACGGCCACTCCGCTTCTCTCTCTGCCCTAAAAAGTTCACGCTTGCCGTGCTCCGGGCGCTCTCCATGGTGCTGATCCCGCAAACCCCGCGCTCGCCATATAAGGCCGTCCAATTATGAATTCAATGGTATACCTCTGTGCAATAACTTTAATGAATCTGTTTGTTCTTATTTTAAATATTTGCAAGCTGCCTTTCGCGTTACATTTGCTTGATGATTTTCTGCTAATCGACCTTCCTCCTTCTGAAGCTTCGTGCTCGATACTCTAAACAAGTATTTTGCGACTTAGGTGTTCCTTCGTCAGAAGAAAAAACAATCGGTCCCGTCATACGTCTCGAATTTCTCGCATAATTCTGGATACTATTAAGATGCAAGCTTCTCTTCCACACCAAAAAATAAAAAATAAAAAAATTGTCCGAATCAGGTCTGTTATGGAATCGTTCCTCATGTCTCGCTTAACTTCCAAACGTGACTTGCTTTCTCTTCTCGGCAGTCTCAACTCGCAATGCGAATCATTCAACAAGGTCGTTCTTTCATATCTCGCATGCTGCATTTGGCTCATTCAGTTGCAAATTTAAGCGACTCGCTTCTCCTAGATGACGGTTGTTTTTCAGACCTTAGGTTTTGGTCTCTTCTAAACAACTGGAATGGCATTTCCTTCTATAGCGACGTTTCCGAATCATCCAACGCTCCGAACTATATACCGAAGCAACCACTTCTATTGATTTTTGGGGATTCTTCCAAGGGCAGTGGTTCGCAGAAAAGTGGCCTCACGATTTGTCTATTTCATTCAAAATCCACCTCGTCCGCTCTCTATGAAATCTACCCTATCGCGGTTGCTAGCGTTCTCTGGGGCTCAGCCCGGTTACGGAAACGTACTACCTTGTTTTGCGACAACGAAGCCACTGTCCACATCATTAACAAAGGTCGTTAGCATTGCCCGGCTATCATGTCTATTTTAAGACGTCTAACTTGGCAATCCATGACGCACAATTTTATCATCAAAGCCGAACACATTCCAGGTCGTTTTAATGCCTAAGCTGACGCTCTCTCTCGCTCTCGTTTGCAGGTATTCCGACGACTTTACCCAGCGGCCAACAAGGATCCGACGCCGTGCCCACGCTGCAACAAATTCTCTTGAATTAAACAGGCCTTTGGATTTTAACAACCTTTTAAATTCTGCCAAATCGTACATCGCAAAGGCGTAGCACTGTCAACTCTCAAAGCATACAACTCGGCTTGGTCCCGGTTCATCATGTTTTGCTTCACCTATCAAATTCCGTTACTTCCCATTTTAATTTCGACCGTGTGTGCTTTCCTCACGTACTGTTTTTAATCATGCCAACTTAATATTTCAACTATATGTAAAATTCCGGCTGGTGTTCTATTCCACGCAAGGTATAATATCCCTAATTGCCCCAGCTTATTTTGTCCCCTTTCATTTGATTACTTCTCCAGGGTATGTCAAAATCCGTGTTCAAAGCTAAACGTCAGCCTATCACACTCCGCATACTTCAGACCTTAGTCTCAAAACTTTGTAACGGCTTACTTGACAACTATTCCAACGCTCTGCTCGAAGCTACGTTTTAAACTGCATTCTTTGGTTTATCGCGCATTGGTGAGTTTACTTCCGATAGTAATCGTTTCGATCCAACAAAAGATTTATTTCAAGACTTACACCTTTCACCTAATAACTTTTCACTGTTGATTAAACTCTCAAAATCAGATTCCCCGGGTCTGGTGTCACAATTTCAATTTCAAAATAAATTTCGCTACTCTCTATGCCCTTTCGCTTCTATGCTCAACTTTCTCAAAATACGGCTGCGCACTTCTGGTATGTCACCTCTTTTCTTTCTCTTAAGTGGGTTACCCATTACTAAACGGTGGTTTAGAATTCATTCGTCAACCACCTTGACAGCCGCCGGTCCTTCACCCGATATTTATACTAGCCACCCTTTCCGCATCGGCGCTGCCACTACGGCAGCTGAACGAGGGGTTCCAGAGTCTACCATCAAACAGCTCGGAAGATGGTCTTCTTCGGCATACGAAACGTATATCAGATCAGAATTTCATAAGGTCCTGAATGCACAGCAGTCTCTCACATCATCAAGGTACGTTGAATTCGCTAGCTACTGGTGGTGGTTTTACGTCGAATTGTTCATGTTACTTATGGTGGTTAAAGTTACCAAAAGTCAATCATGCTTTTACTTATCGTCGTCGTTATAGCCTACAACTAATATGACGTCTTTGCATTTTCTTTATCATACTAACGTTCGTAATCTCATAGACTAAGCCTACACTATAATCAGCAACCTAACGTCAGCGGCAATAACGACTCGAAGCCGTTCGCTCCTTTATGTTTATCTTTACTAATTTATTCGACCTAGCATGGTCCTTCCTCAAGCCTGCGCGGCTTAAACGGCCAGTCGTGGCATTTACCGAAAGTCAGTCGTGGCTTTTACCATCGTCTTCATTATTATTAGCTTTATTATCAATAACTCACTCTTACAATATGTCATTGGATTATTATATTATGCACGATAAACCTTCAATACCGAGGCTCGACGCCCGTCCCGGCTTACACTCATTGCCTATCGTGGCTCGCTTATTTTCCCAAGACCTAACGTGGTCCCTCACATCTAGCCAATCGAGGCTATATGGCCAGTCGTGGCATCAATATTGGGCGCTAATCACCGAAAGCCAGTCGTGGCTTCGTTATTCACCGAAAGTCAGTCGGGGCTTTTATTATTAGCTCTTATATACTCACTCTTACTATATGTCATTGGATTATTATATTATGCACGATATGCCTCCAATATAACGCCAGTGGCAATAACGGCTCGAAGCCGTCCGCTCCTTTATGTTTATCTTTACTAATTTATTCGACCTAGCATGGCCCTAACTCAAGCCTGCGCGGCTTAAACGGCCAGTCGTGGCATTAACCGAAGGTCAGTCGTGGCTTTTACCATCGTCTTAATTATTAGCTCTTATTATCAATAACACACTCTACAATATGCCTTTGGATTATTTTATTATCCACGATAAACCTTTAATACCGAGGCTCGACGCCCGTCCCGGCTTACACTCATTGCCTATCGTGGCTCGCTTATTTTCCCAAGACCTAACGTGGTCCCTCACATCAAGCCAATCGAGGCTATACGGCCAGTCGTGGCTTTAAAAGTTCGGAACTTGCTCGAACGGCCAGTCGTGGCTTAACCGTGAGAGCCTATCGTGGCTTCAGCTAGCAAAGTCAATCGTGCCCATTTTACTTTTACTAAGAAGAACTATATCAATACTAATTATTATCAATATTGTTTAATGAATCAGTTCTTTAAAATAAGCCAATCGTGGCTTTTAACCCGTCGCAGATTGCCTTCCTCCCCTTAAAGACATCCCTGCATAGCCTATCGTGGCTATTATTAGAAGCCAACCGTGGCTTCTTAATTTAAATTACAAGGCTTCCCCTTTCACGCAATCTTAACCTTTCCATTATCACTCGTACTTCGGGCTCTTTTTCTTTGGGGGAAGGCTCTCCCCTGCCTTCATCTTCAGGCAGGAAATGCAGTCTACCTCAGTCACGGATTAAGGATGGAGCCCACGCCAAAAGAAACCATTAACCCTTCTGTCTTATTCATTCATTCAAATAAATGTTCAAATTTCTATCGCCTCAGAGTCTCTCTGGTAGAAATGAAAGCTTTAGCGTAAAGTTCTACCAGGATGACTCTAATTCATGATTATCTCGACAACCAATAGCAGCTTGACGCCTTGAATAAAAGACCAAAACTTACTCTTCCATCCTGCTGCCCCTAGGTGTCGTGCCCCTAGGTGTCGTACCCGAAGTTCCCCTCCATCCTCCCCACCACCACCAGGTTGGCTACTATCCATACCACGTGGGGGAAGGCTCTCCCCTGCCTTCATCTTCAGGCAGGAAATGCAGTCTACCTCAGTCACGGATTAAGGATGGAGCCCACGCCAAAAGAAACCATTAACCCTTCTGTCTTATTCATTCATTCAAATAAATGTTCAAATTTCTATCGCCTCAGAGTCTCTCTGGTAGAAATTGATAGTTTCTTCAAAAGATTTGGAATAAACCACGTGATTCATGTGGATTTATTTTATTGTTGTTTATGAAGTTAGTAAAGCGTCAAGAGTTTTGGGTGAACAGACTTTCAGTGCATTGACAGAAATCTGTCAGGTATCATTAAAAATGATCATATAAGTCATATAGGTTTGGAACAACATGAAGGTGATTAAATGATGACAGAATTTTAATTTTAGGTGAACTAACATTTTATGAATTATATGCCTGAGCATTAATTATGCTTTATATTACATTTTGAGGGTTACGTTTACTTTTTATTTGAGTATATCATGGCCCCCACCTTTAAAGAATAAAACAAAGGTAGTCAGAATTTTAGAATGCCATGCTAGCAATGTAGAATTGTTACTGCTACCAACAGTATAGAGTTTAGCTAGTTGAGGAAAATATGTTGCAATGGATGGTGACATTTACTTTTTTTACATTTTAATTGTACATTGATTAATATTAAGTATTTAACCTTTGATTGGGAACATTGGCAAGTTAATGTTTGATCCTGATGGTTCATTGGTTTAACCTCCATATACATGCCAGAAATGAATAAAAGGTACAAATGGGGGACATTTAATTATGAAAATCTGAAAGGTTCGCCCATATTGTCAGGTAGTGGCAGCTCTGTTATTCCTTTTTTCTTTGGTGACATTTCTTCGGAGGTTATCAGTTCCAGCATAAAAATCTACTTGGGGGTTAAATTGATAATTGTTTCATTATGGGATACTGGGGTAAAGAATTTGGATTAGAATTTTTTTACCTGTTTATATTGAAGTGCTGATTAATACAGAAATCCTGCTTGTAAGCAATTAGCATTAACCAAGAGAACAACTGTAATTAAACAGCATGCTAATTTGCTTGAATTAACTTTTTTTTTTTTCAACAGGAAGATGAACTTGAAGGCCGCACAAATGAAATAATGAAGTTGGTGGTGATCCACAATCCTGCAGTTGAGGAGGACCCAGCAGATGTGTGTGTTGTTATAGAGGGCACCAAAGTGCTGGACGGTTGTGGAAACAGAACCACAGCGTGCATACTGTTGATGGGATTGATCTATGCCCTCAACCTTGAGTATCCCAAAAACCTGAAGTACACCTTTGAAGTGTTCCAGAAACTTTTTTTGGAACTTGACGCAGCAAAACCGCTGAAGAAGGTCGAAAGCCTCAAGCGTAAACTAATGGAATGAGCTGTCTGTACTGTAAGTTCAGGCTCAGACTGTTTGCTTCATCAAATGAAGATATTGTTTTAGTACATGTTCAAGAGGTTATATGTAATGCGAGTTATATATTAAGTTGAACGTCACTTAAAATTGAATGTTATTGCCTAATTAGTGTTCAATGTTTTATTTTCAAATAGTAAATGATCAAGAAGTTACATGTAATGTGAGTTATACAGTATGTATTATGAAGTTTTATGTCACTTAGAATTGAATATAAGTGTTTTTTGCACTTAACTAGTTTTAAACGAAGTTGAAATTTAAATGTTTGTTTGTATCCATATGCACTTAACTAGTTTTAAACGAAGTTGAAATTTAAATGTTTGTTTGTATCCACATGCACTTAACTAGTTTTAAATGAAGTTAAAGTTTAAATTTTGTTTGTATCCGTATAGCATGCCGGTTTATTCAGGTAAATGAGAACAGTTTCTCCTCTAATTTCAGTGTCTCCTTTTTTTTTTCTTTTTTTTCTAGTGTTGCAAGTATTGTAGCCACACCTTAAATCTAAACATATTGTTTCAAGTTATAATGTGAAGAAACTGTATTTAGGAATCTTGCTTTTAATGCAATATTTTGACATCTCATGGACACTGTTTTATTTTTGAATGGAATATGTTTAGGAAGCTTTATGTAACATTATGATTTGTATTTCACTTGAAATTTATTATAAGGGGTTATTTTGTACTTTAATTAGTTTTAAATGTTAAAAAAAAAATACAATGTTATTTGGTAATAAAAAAAGCATTGCCATCGACTGTGTCTGACCATTTTTATGTAAATTTAACCTTCCCTGAATAAGTAATGTGTACTTTTTCCTATTGGCTATTTATTATTAATATTAATTTATTAGTTGCTTATAAACAAAAGATTAATGTTACTCAATTTTTGCAAGTAATTAGGTAAGTAAATGTAATGAGAAATATTAGGTAGACCATACCTAATTTATTTTAGTTTGTCATAACCGTTATAGTCATAACCAAAATAGTACTCTTTACTCAAATATATAGGATATAATCTACCCAAACAAAGTGAGTGCAAATTGTTACCTCAATTTTATTGAGTAGATTCTATAGGTTATTTTTTACAGTGTACTTGAACTTTACTTGAACAATTGATTTGTTTCCCCTATCAACAGATTCTATTCAGAATCACACTTACTCATTACTTTATTGCGTTTTACCCCTATTTCTTCCTGATTTGGTTATACAATTAACCTTTATTTTTATTTGTTGATTTAAACAACGCTCAACTCGTAGTTGGGTATAACAGCCACATAGCCTGACCCGATCCACTCGATTTACTGATTCTCCTTCCCTTCCCTTCTTGGGAAACCCCTTTCTGGAACGACACAACGAAAGGAATTCCCTCAAGGCAACGCAAGTACAACCTCCAGATTCTAGCTGAACTGGTGCATTTGATATAAAGTTCAATAACCTCATTGAGACTCAATACAAGGGTTAATGTAAGTGATTGATGGTTGTTCAGGTCTAAGCAATTTCACATATTGCTATAAACTTGGGACTTCATATTTTCATTCCTTTAAACTCATTCTTTCCTCACTTTCTCTTTCTGCAACCTGTGTGAATGCGTGTGTTTATGTGTTAGACTAGTTTGTATGTTTAGGTTTATCCAATAAAATTGACTTCTTATTAGAAAAGATAAGAATCTTGTGTTTCGTGCTTACAAGTTATTGTCTTAAACTGTCAATCTTGCTGCTGTGCTGATACATAGTGTTAACACTATATTCTGGATAGTAATATCCATTGCAGAGTTAAGTTATTTGGCTCGTTCCATGAATCACTAGATGAAGGCATCTAGTTTATGAAAACCAGAGAAAGATGAGACACACCTCATTGTTTGTATGTCTGTCTTTTTCTTCCTTTGAAGTGTCGTGTTGAATAGCAACTGAAATTTCTTTCACTTCTACCAGGAAGAGACATGAGAATGAGAAGAATGACAGTCAATCATCTAAACTTTCATCTGCTTTGTTATTTAGTCAGTTAAAATGAAAGGTTCATCCTCAGGAATGAACTTAAGTTGCTTTACAAGTTTGTGAACATGCCTTGAATGTTGGAAGTGTATGAAGTGTCAGTCCCAGAAATGTATAGTGTTGTGTAATGTTGGTTTTCAAAAAAACATGGTTCTGATACCATGGTTTTGCTTAAGTTATATTGTAGTAAAACTACAGTAAAACTGTAGTAAACCATGACTGTAGTCACCGTGGTTTTTTGGTGCGATCCATGGTTTAAAAAAAAACATGGTTCTGATACCATAGTTTTACTAAAGATATATTGTAGTAAAAATACAGTAAAACTGTAATAAACCATGACTGTAGTCACCGTGGTTTTTTGGTGCGATACATGATTTAAAAAAACCATGGTTCCCTCTCCAGGGAACTTGAACCACGTCCTCTAGGGGGCGCTATTGGGGAACGCCATCAGCTTGACCCGTTTCTGAAGAGTACATATAAAAACTATAATGAAATTGGCCGGCGACAGCCTATGACGTCACTGCCGGTGCGACTCGTCAGTAGAACACAACATTCTCTTCTTCGTTTTCACTGACTTTTTGTCTATGCGTGCATTCTGTGGTAAGAACTGTTTCTTTCACTTCTGAAACTACTATGGCAAGCACTAGTAAGGTGTTTAGGAAATGGGTCGATCCTTTTCCGCATTATTTGAAGATACCTGACGATACACACGATTTTTGCGTCGTCTGTTTGGGTGAAGAGCACACACACGTTGTCCTCGAGGGGGCATCGTGTGTACATTGTGAGCTTTTCTCAATGAGAAAGCTCCGCTCTCGTTTGTCTCTCCTTTCGAGTAAGGAGGAACAACCGTCTGTTCCCCGTGGTTCAGGACCCACTGCTGCCGTGGCACGGAGGAGACTGAGCTCATAGAGATTGCAGGCGGATCTGGCAGATGAGTTAAAAAGGGGACTTTCCTTTTCACGCTCATCAGTCGGGAACGAGAGCGAGCTCTTGGATGATGTTGATGATGTGGTTTCTCTGACAACATCTAGGAGCTAGTGCTCTGCTGGGTTCCACCCAGGAAGAGCAGGAAATGTTTATGGGGGATGAAGAAGCTAAGGCTGAGTCTCCCCAACCTTCCTGCCCTCCATACGAGGAGTTGTTGGAGGTTATGGACCATGCCACAGCAAGGCTTGACTTGCTGTGGAAGCGATCTAGAAGGGTAGCGCCACGAGGCCGCCTCGACAAATGGTATCTTTTTTTTTTTTTTTTTTTTTAATTCTTTATTTTTCCATTGCATACAGAAACAGACATTCACAGTATACCCATTACGTGCACATATTTCTTGCATCTGTTGTCTGCCCTAATTGCCGACATAGTAAACATACAGCTATAGCAACAGTTGAAACTAACAGACAACAACAAAAAAACAAAAAAACAAAAAAACGTACAACTATATACAGATATGGAGTGATCTTACTCTTGCATACTCTCATACATCATAAGTACTGGTTTGTGAAAATAAAATCTGGCCTATGAGGCGTGACATATTTGACCCAGTTTTCCCAATATGATGTAAATTTATCCAATTTGTGATTAACAAAAGCTGTTATCCTTTCCATTTTATAGATGTCCATTGTAATATCCATCCATATATTTATGGTTGGGCTCTCCGGTGATAACCATTTTCTGGTAATACTCTTTTTACAGGCCACCAGCAAAATATTTACTAAATGTTTATCCCTTTTCGGCCATTCCTGAGGTATGTGTCCAAAAAACATAGTCTTACTCTCAAGGGGCATTTCACATTTGAAGATATACTGTAGAGCGTTGTGTATTTCTCTCCAATAGTCCCTCAAAACAGAGCAGTCCCAAAAAATATGGTAGTGGTTTGCATTTTGATTTCCACAGTTCCTCCAGCAGGCAGGGGAGTTATTATCATAGTGAGACTTCTGGGAGGGTGTTATAAAGTACCTAATCAGGCTTTTCCAGCCGAATTCCCTCCATTTTTGGGAGTTGGTACACCTCCATTGATACCTCCATATTGCCGTCCATTCTTCCTCAGGTATATTTATCCCTCCTTCCTTCTCCCATTTTATTTTAATATATGAAGTTGAATGTGATTTCAAGTCCAGTAGACCCTTATACAGACATGAAACAATTCTATCGATAGTTTCTGAGTTATAACTTTTTATGAACAAGTCAATCAAACGTGTGCCTGTCTTTGTTACATTTTTCATCTTCGTATCAACATAATGCCGTAGCTGCAGGTATCGATGGAAATCTTGTTTTTCTAATAAGTATGTCCTTTTAAGCGATTCAAAACTAAGCAATTTTCCATCTTTCATTATACTACATAGGTCTGTTATACCCTTAGCTATCCAATCCTTGAATCTAGAATCCAATTTATTAGGTATGAACTCCGAGTCGTAAGCACACCATTTAAGAGCTATAATATTGGCCTCGAGTTTATGTTCCTTTATGATTGTTTTCCATGTTTTAAGGGTCCATTTCACCCATGGGTTATCAATATTATTTATGTAGGTTTGTAAGTTATTATCAGCTAAAGTTGCCTGAATGGGAATGGGCAACATTTTTTCTTCAAGGTTTTTCCATTGGGCAGTGTATGACGGGTTACACCAGCATATCACTGCTCTCATCTGCGCTGCAAAATAATAATATCTGAAAAAAGGCAAGCCCCATCCTCCCTTTTGCTTAGCCAGCTGTAAAGTTTTGAGGCGAACCCTTAGTCTTTTACCTTGCCATATATACCTAGATAACATTTTGTCCCACTCGTTAAACTGATTTTGGTTAATCTCTATTGGTAGGGTTTGAAATAAATATAAGAATCTTGGCAATATATTCATTTTGATGGAGTCAATTCTTGAGCTAAGGCTAAAGAAAGGAGTTAAATTCCATCTTGCGATGTCGTCCTTTATTTTTTTATGAATAGGTAAATAATTCTGTTCAAATAATTTTGTAAGATCTTTTGGTAGGTTGATGCCTAGGTATTTAAAAGACTCTGTTTGCCATGCCAAGGGATAACTACGTTTTATTTCTTCTGGTGGGCTATAATTATATGAGAGTAGCTGGGTTTTACCTATATTGATTTTGTACCCTGATAATTGGCCGTATTGTTCAAATGAATGCATCAGTTTAGGTAAAGAGTACGTTGGGTGTCCAAGATAGACCAGAATGTCATCCGCGTAACAGGCCAATTTATATTCCGTCCCTTTAATAATGATTCCCTTAATGTCTTCGTTTTGTCTAATGAATTTAGCTAGTGGTTCCAAATATAATGCCAAGAGTAATGGTGACCATGCACAGCCCTGTCTGGTGCCTCTTTCTAGGGTAAAGCTGTTAGATAAATATCCATTGATTTTAATCCTAGCGATGGGGTTGTCATATAGTGCCTGTATAGTTTTAATAGTTGTACCATGGAAACCGAATTTATATAATACCCTGTAGAGAAAATTCCAATTGACGGAATCAAAGGCTATTTCAGCGTCTACGCTTATCACAATTGCTTTAATTTTGTTTTTTTGTATATGGTCCATAATATGTAGTGTCTTTCGTATATTGTCTTGTGTTTGGCGTTGATGTATGAAACCTGTCAGGTCGTTATGTATCAATGTTGGTAGAAACTCTTCTAATCGTTTGGCCATGATAGACGTAAAGAGTTTATAGTCCACATTAAGAACAAAAATTGGCCTATAAGATCCACATTCCAATTTATCCTTGCCTTCTTTTGGTATGGCTGAAATTATTGCCTCCTTCCAGCTGGGTGGCGTTTGTGCCTTTTTCAAAGCCCAATTCAATGTGGGAAGTAGAACGGGTATTAATTCTTTTTTAAATTCTTTATACCACTCTGCAGTGTAACCATCAGATCCTGGTGACTTGCTTAATTTAAGCCTACTAATTGCAGCTTTTAACTCTTCTTCAGTTATGTCCGCTGTCATGGTTTGATTTTGTTCTTCATCAAGGGTGGGTAGGTCTAGGGAGTTCTGGAAGCTGTCAATCTGAGTTACAGTCCCACCAGGGACTTCAGAGTATAAGGTTTTATAGAATATTTCAAAAGCTTCCTGAATTTCATTTAATTTATTTTTTATCACTTTTGTTCTTGGGTCCCTAATTTTATGAATTGTGTTTTCCGCTATCCTTTTTTTCAGTTTCCACGCCAGTATTTTCGTAGATTTAGAGCCGCTTTCATAGTGTCTCTGTTTCAGAAACATTAAATTTTTCTTAATTTCTTGTGTGGCTAGATTATTAATTTCATTCCTAATATTTTTAATTTCTCTTAATGTATCCTGTGCAGAATCTACTTTATGTTTTCTTTCTAGTTCCTTTAGTTTGTTTTTTAGGTCCTCTAATTTTCTGTTCCTATTTTTTTTCTTGAATGAGGATATTGATATAATTTTCCCTCTTAGTACGGCCTTCAGAGTATCCCATAATATGGGAGGTGAGACCTCTCCAGTATCATTGAGCTCTAAGAAGAAACTGATTTCTGATTCAATTTGTGCCTTAAAGGATGAATCATTTAACAGGCTTGAGTTCAATTTCCATGTATTATTCTTTAACCGTAGGTCAAAATCAACAGATAGATATATTGGTGCATGGTCACTTAGATCTATCGTCCCCATTCCACAAGAATGTATTTTATGCTTATCTTTGGCGAATGTTATAAAATAATCTATCCTTGTATATATAGAGTGAGAAGCAGAATAATGAGTGTAATCCCTTCTGTTAGGGAAAAGGTCTCGCCATATGTCAATTAAGCCTACCTCCTCCAGAAGTACATTTACCTTCTTATATAGGGATTTCGTATCATGAGTTTTCCTACTAGATGAGTCTAACTTTGGCTGTAAATGTATATTTAAATCCCCTCCACAGATCAAAAGGCCTTCTGTTTCTGTTACCATAATATTAATGATTTTTTGGAAAAAAACAATGTCACTCCCTGGGGGGGCATAAACGTTCAAAAGGGTGATTGGATTCCCGTCTATCTTTCCTTTTACTAAAATAAATCTGCCTTCTTTATCACCCAATTCAGATACTTTTTCAAAATTTAGTTTGCTTGAAATAAGGATTGCAACTCCTCTCCTATGTCCTGATTTGTATGAGGAAAAGAACAAGTTAGTGAAACCCATTCTCTTTAATTTTACGTGCTCCTTATCTGACAGGTGGGTCTCCTGTAAGTAAACTATATGGGCTTGTTCTGCTCTTACTTTAGATAGAATTTTGCTAAGTTTAATTGGGTTTAACAGCCCATTAACATTAAAAGAAATAAATTTTACTTTGTCACTAGCCATACGTATTTACTGTGTGTCCACAAAATAAACAACATAGAACTTAGTAGATCTGAACAGATAAACAGATAAAGAAATAAAGCTGTGATCCCAAGGCTGGGGTCTCTAACAAATGACCCTGGTCTGAGCTAGAAATAACATCTAGCTGTGAGGGAGAGCCTCTCCCACCTGTGGGCTGAGGGCCCCCACCATGGCACTTGGAGAAAGGGGGAGAAAAGTCTCTGTTCATTACGCAGAAAGTGTGTCCTTATGCATCCCTCGCTTATATATAAACATATATATATATTTCTCACCCAACTGGGGTAGCGGTGTGTGCAAATATTTTGAGGTGAGCGTAACACCGCATGTTTTGAGTTCGGTTTAGTTTTACCTCACTTTAGAAGTCAGTCAGTACTTATAACTCCTCTGAAGAGGGTGTGACCTGTCTTCTGAAGGCTCGCAGTCTCTCCCTGATGTTTTTCTCTCGCTCCTCATCTGTCCCTCGCCGGTTCGACCCTCCCGCTGTTTCCCAGGCGGTGCGGGACAGCTGCTCAGCCAGACTCTCCTTCGGTATAATAACGCTGACTGGTAGCCCTCTGTCTTTCATGTCTGTGGTCGCCTCCTCCGCTGTCTGATACAGACGTGTTCCATCCTCATAAAACACTCGTAGTTTAGCCGGGAACGGAGTGTGGAAGCGGATATTTTTCTGCTTTAACACCCGCTTCGCCTCTGCATATTCCTTCCTCTTCTGCAGTACTGCTGGAGGGTAATCCTGGTCAAAGTATATAAGCCTCCCGTTCAGAAAAACCTTCTTCTTTTCCCAAGCTCTGCGTAGGATCTCTTCTTTAACCTTATAGCGGAGGAATTTGACTATTATTGACCGCGGTTTGTCTTGCCTGTCTCCGGCGGGTCTTGGAGCCAGCGCCCGGTGCGCCCTCTCAATGTCGAGCTCCACGGTAGGGTTTATCCCCAGCGTGTCCCGTAATAGTTTTTCCACAAAGTCCATCATAGACGACCCCTCGGCTCCTTCAGGAACATTATATATCCTTAAATTCTCCCGCCGGGATCTTCCTTCATGATCGAGTAGCTTGTTTTCTTGTTGGTGTATGACTTTTATCACCTTATTCAGCACTTGCTCCAGATTTTGAACGCGGTCTTCCACATTTTCAATTCGTATCTCTGCCTCCGCTATTTTTTGGTTAACGCTGGTAATCTCTGATTTAATATTGTTCAGTTGTTCTTTTGTGTCTCTTCGGAAGTCCCGAATCTCCTCCAAAACTTTTGCCAGGCTTGCGGCAGCACATGAGGGGGCTGGGTTAGCATTAGCTTCGCCATGCTGTCCCTTCGTAGGAGAACTGTTCTCCGAGTTTTCTGCATTTGCAGTTTCTGCGGCGGTGGTTTCTTTGTTTGCACGCGACTTCCCCATTCTTGCCCCTCTTGTCTGTTCGAGTAATATCTGAAGATCTGGTATTTGACGGTCTAAAGGGGCGAAATAACTATTTTCGCGAGGGAGCTGTTACTTTAGGCTGCCATTCAGGATGGTGACGTCACCGGAACCCCCCCAAATGGTATCTTTCTGACCATAAACTCACAGCTCCAGTGAGTCTTCCATTCCTTCCCGATGTCCATATTCATATCGCGACGGTATGAAAAAAGCCGTTTTTGTCCCGAATCCATATTTCCAACAGGTTAATTATGCGAATATTGAGGGAATGCATGAGTAAGGCAATCAGAAGATGTCCCCAGTAGATGAGACGCTTGTGAGCTATCACACTACAGGGTGTCATCCTCTCTCATGACTCCCTCCTTGCCATTGGCGCCCTTCAAATAACATCTTGCTTAAATGGCAAGGCGTATGCAGCAGCAGGTCAGGCTGTGGGTGCATTGCACATGATGGCGGTGCTTCAAGCCTATCAGGCTGACATGTTGAATGACCTGGATAAGGGTCAGGGATTTTCCCCTGATGAAGTTGCTGAGCTGCGGCACACCACAGATCTCGCTCTCCGTGCCACTAAACAGGCCGCCACCCATGTGGGCAGGGCTATGGGTGGCATGGTGGTCACAGAGAGACATCTGTGGGCAAACCTGCCTAACATCAGGAAGAATGCGCCAGTTTCACCTTTTTTATTTAATTTTTTAAAACTTTTTTAAAAAGTTTAAAACCTTTTCGAGACGACAGAGGCACCGAAAAGCTCAGAAGGCGAAACTGGTGGTCAATAAGTTTAAGAAGGCGAAGACGCACTCAGCGGCTTTTAAAACCTTCATTCCCCGAAGGTCCAGGTCCTAATCTGAACAGCACAGGGGTCCTGGCCCGTCTCGTTCTGAGGAACAAAGACAGGCACAGAAGACTAGTGTCGCAACCCGCACTCCTCCTCTACCCCCGGGTGGTTCAAGGAAATGAAGGGTGGTAAACAAGACCTAAGGGAAGTTATCCAGACAAGGCAATGTTCTCGCCTGGATCAAAATAAATCTAAAGAGAAATCACCCGGGTATCATCTACAATACCCCCTGACCATCTGCTACCTACCTAGGTTTGCTGAATGCATTCCTAGGTACCTTAACCCTCTGGGGACTGAGGGTGTTTTGGGCCCTGAAGAAGTTTTGACATGCCCTGACATTTGTACTTTTTTCAGTATCTTAAAAACATATGAATGGCCCAAATCTGATTATATTGTAATCAGCACAATTTGGGCTACAATAATATGTAAGCAACATGAATGTACATGTTTGTGTTTTTGAGAAAACAACGTTTATGCGTGCTTAGTGAAAAACAAAATTTTTGAAGTCACTGAAATAAAGTCATGAAACACATACAGAATATTTGTTCACAAGACTTTGAGAACTGGATGTGTTAGGCTAGAGTTTTTTCTATCAAATGATGTGAAAATCATCTCGTTCACTTGTTTACACAAAACAGTATATTGATTTAAATTTTTGAAGACACTTTTTGTTTAGAATAGCTGTATGCGAAGAAGGCGTGAATGATCATGAATAATGCTGTGATTCACACCTGAGAAGACAAAGACCTGCATAATGAGCCGCATAATTAGTTATTTAGTCAGATGACTGAGAGGAACAAAGGAATGAATGAAGGAGGAATATAAGGACAAAATATGTTTGTAGCTTATTTTGAATAGATTTATTTATCAAGAAAAATAACTTGAGATTCACTTGTGAACTTCTTTAATATCTGAAGATGGTACAGTGCTCTCAGGAAAACAGTTTGAGGAGACTCAAGTAAATGTCAGCAGGATTCATGTGTTGAGCAGGTTTCCAATCACTAAAAACAACAAAACAAAACATCTGTGAGCATGTTAATATCAGCAGCATCATACTGTAACAACTGCAAGTCTATTCAAAAGAATTGAATCATTACCACAGGGAGAGTTTGACTGTATTGTTCCCATTTACTTGCTTGTTAGCACTCTCAACAATATTTTGATACCTTCACATAAACTTAAATGATATAGTCAAAAACATGAAAGTCCGTGAACAGGCTTGTTAGCCACAACATCTCAGCCTCTCAGTCCATAGAAACAAAAATAATAATTAAAGATGGTACTCATCCGTCCGTTGGCACAGTTCCTTTGGGTCTGACAACCAAATCCAGGTGGAAAAGAGTAAAGAAGAGAAAAAACAAAAAAAGGATGTCCCCAAAAAGAGAAAAAACAATAATCCGCTGGTTCAAGGCCCCACAAAAACAGGTTATCCTCCAGCTGAAAGAATGCTCTCCCGAGTATGGTCCGTGTGCGTATATCTCAGACAAGAGCGTGAATTCATTAAACAGCTCACAAGTCTAATACACAATTGTCTCTTTTTTCCCTTTAAGAGATCATTTTGGACCCTTGCCCGGCCCAGGTAACAAGAGCCTGCCACCTCACCAAACATACCTCTCTTCAAAATGGCCGCCCTTCCTCTCTTATAGACAGGCCCATCAAAATAAGAGTCCTTAGCAGCGAACCAAAAGTCCCCATAATTCCCCCTCACCAAAATGTACATGTTAACATTCAAAATCAACATATCATGCAGTTAAAAATAATAAACCCTTTGCATCCAGACATATTTAAACATTTCTGAACTTTTTACAGCCAAACTTGTTATAAACAAACTTTTTACCTCACACAAGAAGCTATTATACAGGCTTTACTGTGGCAGTGTCACAGAGTCCCCCACCCCGCAGGAGGCTAATTGAGAGATTCCGCCCCAAAGTATTGTTTAAGGTTCACTACATTTACATTGTCCACCTTTTCCCCAGAACCCCATTCAACAAGATAGTTCACTGGCCCCAACTTCCTCTTGATCTTCACAGGGCCTTCCCATTTTGGGGCTAGTTTAGATGAAAAGTAGGCGTCTGCTTTTGACACAGGATGAGCACGGACCCAAACCAGGTCCCCCTCTTGGAACTGTACAAATTTCCTTCTGGCATTATAATACCTGGCCTGTTTAATGTGCGCATTCCTCATTGCTCTTAGAACATCCTGATAAAGTTGCTGTTGTCGTTCTACAAGGGAATATCCTGACTGCCCTGGATTTGGTGGACAAGCTATAAGTCGTTCAAGGGGACCTTTCAACTGCCGGCCCAGTGCTAGTTCAGCAGGTGAGTGGCCTGTGGATTCACTGGATGCAGTGTTAATAGCAAAACGAAATTCAGCCAGCCACTTGTCCCAGTCACGATGGCTTTCACCTACAAAGGATGCTATCATGGTCTTTATGGTTCTGTTGACTCGTTCCGAGAGATTTCTTTGAGGGTGGTAGCTGGTGGTAAGCTTCCTTGTTATTCCCCATCTCTTACACATATCCTCCATCAACTGGCTTAGAAATTGGGGTCCACGATCTGACAGAAGGAACTTCGGAACTCCCCACCGCGTAAACACCTCTTCTTGCAAGATCTTGCAGAGTCGGTGAGTCTTACTGTCCCTGATAGGGAAAAGCTCCACCCATTTGGAGAAATAGTCGACTACTACTAAAAGGTACACATTCCCCTTTGTGCTCTTAGGAAGGGGGCCCATAAGATCCACCCCTAGCATGTACCCAGGTTCTTCTACTTCCGTGGACTGGAGGAGACCAAAAGGCTTGCTATTACTAGGTTTGTATTTCTGGCAAACCGTGCATTCCTTCACGTACTTCCACACGTCTTTGCGCACTTCAGGCCACCAGGCAACTTCTAGAATTTTCTGAAGAGTCTTCATCCGTCCCAGATGTGCCCCCAGGGGACTGTTGTGGAAGTAGTTGATAAAAGTGGTAGTTAGACTCTTGGGCACTACAAGCTGATATTTTATGCCTGGAGCACAGGGCGAGATTCTGTACAACAGCCCTTGCTGGACCTCCCATCTAACACGGTTAACATCATCTGTGATTCCGATCCTCCTCTTTAACTCACTCACTTCAATATCCCCATTCTGGGCTTCTAATATCTCTGTTGTAGTTGATGGAATATCTAACATCCAGTGGGAGGATTTGCTGTCAACATACATCGCCAAGGGGATATCGCCAGGCTGAGCTCTCGACAAGGCATCAGGCACTACATTCATCCTTCCCTTCCGGTACTGTACCTGGAAGTGAAACCGCTGAAGCCTTATGGTCCATCTTGTCAGTCTAGAGGTAGTATTAGGGGAATTAAAAACCCAGGTCAAAGCTGCATGGTCTGTATACACCACAAATGGAACTCCTTCCAGGTAGTGGTGCCACTTTTCGATAGCCCATACCACTGCAAGGCACTCTTTTTCTGAGGTAGAGTAATTGACTTCTGCACCCCTCAGACCCCTTGAAGCATATGCAATCACTTTTTCTTCTCCTTCGATGTTTTGAGTTAGAACCGCCCCCAGGCCAATTGAGCTAGCATCTGTCAAGACCTGGAAGGGTTGTGTCAGATCTGGTTGAGCCAGTATAGGGGCATGCTGGAGAGCGTGTTTGAGACTCTCAAAACTTAACTGGGTTTCTTTGGTCCATGTCCACTTCACCCCTTTTCTTTTGAGGTAGTTCAGAGGGGCAGCCAACTCAGCAAAATGAGGAATAAATTTGTGATACCACCCAACCAACCCCAGGAATCTCTGAAGCTCCAACAGGTTTTGAGGGGTTGGATACTCACTGATGGCAGCAATTTTGTCAGAGTCAACTTTTACTCCCTCTTTGGACACAATATGTCCCAAGAACTTAAGCTCTGATTTCATGAAGTGGCATTTCTCAAGATTTAAAGTAAGATTAGCCTCCTTCAAATTCTGGAAGACAGCCTCAAGATCTTTTAAGTGTTGTTGCCGGCTTGGGGAATAGACAATTATGTCATCTATATAGACGAAGCACACCCTTCCTCTCAATTTACCCAACACTCTTTCCATCAACCTTTGGAATGTAGCCCCTGCATTTTTCAGCCCAAAGGGCATGGTCAAGAAATGAAATAATCCAAAGAGGGTTATAAAAGCTGTCTTTTCTTTGCTGCTCTCTTCCATTTCGACCTGCCAGTAGCCTGATTTTAAATCAAGGGTACTGAAACAACTGGCACCCTGCAATGATTCCAGTATCTCATGGATAAGAGGCATCGGGTAGGCATCTTGGGGAGTTTTAGAGTTAATACGGCGATAATCCACACAGAACCTTAGGCTCCCATCCGTTTTTGGGACTAATACAACCGGAGATGCCCAAGGGGATTGTGAAGGCTCAATGATACCCTCTCGCATCATCCTATCAACCTCCCTTTCCATCACCTTTTTCTTTAAGGGAGAAACTCTGTAAGCTTTAGATCGTATGGGTATATCATCCGTTGTTATGATCCGATGAGTAGCCTGATTAGTTATCCCGAGACTTACAGAGCAAACGGTTGCCCATTTATTTAAAAGGGGCTGGATTTCTGGTGGATTCCTGGCTATGATGTCTGTTGTACTAGTTGCTGATGCCAGAGTCTCCAGTTCTCCACAGCTGTCTACTGGCACAGCCATGAACAAAGTGGTAACCTGTTCACCCTTCCGAATCCATGGCTGCTCCCACTGAGGTTGCTGAAGGAAAGGGTAGAATTTAACTTGCCCTTTGACCCTCAGCTCATAGCTCATTGCAGCAACATCCAATAGTACTCTAGTTTGCCTTAGGAAGTCCAGTCCAAGAATAATAGGAAATGCTAGACGTTCATTCGACATTACATAGGTGTCGATGGTCCAAATCATTCCATGCCAATCATACTCCATAGGGATCCTACCCTCTGACACATGAGCCTTTCCATCTGCTACCATGAATGTCCGGCTTGAACCCTGAAGTAGCTGTTCTTCTGGCTTCTTTACCGCTTCCCACAACTGTTTTTGCATTAAGGAATAGGTCGAACCAGTGTCCACAACAGCTTCGACATGGAAATCCCTCACATCTATCACAACTTTCAGCAGAGGGGGTGTGGTTGTTTGAATCAGCGAGACATGTTGAACTGAGGTACTAGATGGCTTGGGTAGTTGATCACGTCGGGATGAACCACTCTTTTTCCCTTCATTAGTTCCCTTAAGTTGATTGACTCTAGCCCAGTAGTCCCTCTTTGAATTCAAGTCCCTTTCCACCAAAGAACCCACTTTAACCAACTGCTCTACGGTATGCACGGCCCCTCTTAAGCTACTTGCCAAGGAAGGGTTACAACTATTTAGAATTCGTCTTACCACCTCCTCTTCTGGCAGGTTATCTTTCCATCTCAAGCAAAGAGCTCTATAATCATAGGCAAAATCACGGATACTTTGGCCTGGGCCTTGGATCATAGCTTTGAGCTGGTCTTCTAACTCAACCAGG
Organism: Garra rufa; assembly: GCF_049309525.1. Lineage (NCBI taxonomy): Eukaryota > Metazoa > Chordata > Actinopteri > Cypriniformes > Cyprinidae > Garra > Garra rufa. Next base: position 47,565,120 of record NC_133364.1, on the reverse strand, counting down.
TAATCGGTAGAAAGGAAAGCGGACATAAAGGAGTGTTTGAACTCATCCCAGTTATGTATTTTTAACTTTTCAGCTGCCCACCAACTCCTAGCAGGACCTGTTAGTACAGCATTAATAGTAGCTAGCAGTTCCACATCTGTGAGTGGTCTGAGGGACAGGAAATTTTCACACTTTTCAATGAACTCTAAAACATCACAAGTTCCACGAAGTTGACCGAAAGTGGGAAACTCTAGGTGGATAGGTGGCTTGGGGGCTGTCAGAGAAGAAACGGTGAAGGGATAGTGCCCCGAATCCGAAAGACTATGGCTGGGAGGGTGGAGTGAAACTGGAGTACTGGTTGTCTTCATGCGTGCCAGTTCTTTCCTCCAGTGCTCATCTCGGCGCTTGAAACAATTTACCATCTCAGTCTCCAAATGGGACACTAATCTCTGCACTTCAGCTTTCCAGGCCTCCATCCTTTGGTCCAAGGCATCCCTGAAACAGGCTTCTCGGTTAACCATGCTATCATTGCAGGCTATGAAATCACCTCTAAGTGTTTGCACCTCAGTGTGCAGAGTCTGAAGGGATGAAGAGAGTTGGGTTAATCTAGTTTCAAATTGCTCTAACATTCCCCCAGGAGGTTTTGGTATTGGAAGTTCGTCCTCTTCACTTCCTCCAACCTGGCTACGGCTATCAATATACATGTCACTTATCATGGAGCTTAATTCAATGACTGGCAATGGTTCTCTGTATGAAGCACCGGGGGGAGGTTGATAAGGATGGGACTCTGAACACTCATCATGACCAGCCACAGCCTGTTCACAAACATTTTCAGATAAAACATCCATATTTCACAGACAGAACAGTTTGCAAATATAAAAGGCACAATATCAAACTTCTAACAGTTTCATAGAATACTCCCCGTACGGGCCACCATCTGTAACAACTGCAAGTCTATTCAAAAGAATTGAATCATTACCACAGGGAGAGTTTGACTGTATTGTTCCCATTTACTTGCTTGTTAGCACTCTCAACAATATTTTGATACCTTCACATAAACTTAAATGATATAGTCAAAAACATGAAAGTCCGTGAACAGGCTTGTTAGCCACAACATCTCAGCCTCTCAGTCCATAGAAACAAAAATAATAATTAAAGATGGTACTCATCCGTCCGTTGGCACAGTTCCTTTGGGTCTGACAACCAAATCCAGGTGGAAAAGAGTAAAGAAGAGAAAAAACAAAAAAAGGATGTCCCCAAAAAGAGAAAAAACAATAATCCGCTGGTTCAAGGCCCCACAAAAACAGGTTATCCTCCAGCTGAAAGAATGCTCTCCCGAGTATGGTCCGTGTGCGTATATCTCAGACAAGAGCGTGAATTCATTAAACAGCTCACAAGTCTAATACACAATTGTCTCTTTTTTCCCTTTAAGAGATCATTTTGGACCCTTGCCCGGCCCAGGTAACAAGAGCCTGCCACCTCACCAAACATACCTCTCTTCAAAATGGCCGCCCTTCCTCTCTTATAGACAGGCCCATCAAAATAAGAGTCCTTAGCAGCGAACCAAAAGTCCCCATAATTCCCCCTCACCAAAATGTACATGTTAACATTCAAAATCAACATATCATGCAGTTAAAAATAATAAACCCTTTGCATCCAGACATATTTAAACATTTCTGAACTTTTTACAGCCAAACTTGTTATAAACAAACTTTTTACCTCACACAAGAAGCTATTATACAGGCTTTACTGTGGCAGTGTCACAATACTATTTATTTATATATATATATATTATGATTTTGTAGTCATAGACCCACGCATTTTGTAAAAACGTAAAAAGGACATTTTATATCTGAGAAACTAATAAAAATTGTTTATCGTGTTAAACATCCATTCGAGAACACAGTATTAATACATATTGTCAAAACATACACTAAGTGTAAACCCTCATATTACATCCTACTGTTGTAAGATACATTAATAACTAAATAAATAATTATGATCTTATAGAAACTAGGCTATATTATAACTGTTAAGCTTAAATGTGAACACTATAACCTTTATATTGCATCATTCTTTATTGAACAGTCTATTAAAAACATACTGGAATTGTGAGTCATTTAGATGCAGTGAAATGAAACGTACTTTATAATGTTTCACTTGCTGTAGTCAGGAATTATAGTTGGCAAAAAGTCTTAACTGGTAAAATGTTTGCACATTCTGTCACAGTAATAACTAACAAGTAGGCTAATAAGAGAAAAAAAAAACTTACTCATGTCTTCTGAAGTACGTTTTATTCCTGACAGAGTCTTCTTCCAGAAATGACTAACTTGAACGAAGTTTCTCCTTTGTTTACCGTGATGTGGGCGTCTACTTTTGGCGCGGCGCCCTCACGTGGACGATTTGAATATGAAAAGTGAACAGCTCGTGGGCGTGATCTAATTATAAAATAATGAAGCAGACCGGAGAGACTGGACATCGTGTTGGTTTCATATTGATTATTTTATCACAGGATATTTGTTTTCGGTAAAACTTACTTCGTTTAAAAGTATACATATCAAGCTTTGTCTAGACATATTGCTCATGTCTCTGTGTCGTATATTGGCTGAGTTATAGTCTATTTTACTGACGCGTTTCTGAATGAAGATCACGGAGATCAACGCGGCAGACAGCACACCCTTTTTGTTTTCTTTATTTTGCAAAATGCAAGGAAATATTGTTGCGCTCAGACGAAGGCTAATTGTAAGTCCAGGTGCGTGAAACCCAATGAAATATGAAAGAAGCTACAGATGGTTCGCACTCTGAAAAAACTAGACAAAGTCTTCAACAAAAAGAATCAATAGTTTTAATGGAGCAAGAGCAGACGTTTCAGCCATCTAGCTATTCTCAATGCTCATGAGCATTGAGAATAGCTAGATGGCTGAAACGTCTGCTCTTGCTCCATTAAAACTATTGATTCTTTTTGTTGAAGACTTTGTCTAGTTTTTTCAGAGTGCGAACCATCTGTAGCTTCTTTCATTTTTTATTTTGCAAAATCACAATGTTTTTTTGATTTTGTGAGTATATACAAATAAAAGTAGACCCTTTACAGATTCGATTGATGTACTGCTTTTATCTGTACAATCAGAAATGACAAAGTAATTAAAGTTCCTTTTGGGAAACTGCCTCAAAACGCCCCAGGGCGTTTTTCGTCCCCAGGGGGTTAAGAGCATGGTTCCTTTTAGGAGTCCACAGGAAACTTAGTTCTGTTAATCTATTCCTGAGGGAACGGTTCCTTCAGAGCTGGACAGTGGCTCCTATGTGACAGGCTGATCTATCTCCTAGATACTCAGCCATACTCCCCTAAAGGAATCTCTCTGATTCCAAGCCTGAGCTCTACCCCGGGTCCTTCATACCCCATTCAGGTAAGTGGAGTAGCAGCTCGGGCCTTGGCCAAGGAGACAATGTCACTGACAGTCGTCACTACAGATCTGGCCATTAAAAATGCGTCTATTTTCACGCGGCAGCCTGCAATTCGGCACGCGTGGCCACGCGTCCTGCCGCAGCGGCTTTTTTAGATTTTTTTACAACGTTGTTGCACTTTATATAATATCCACCAGGTGGCGCAAGGAACAACATTCTGTAGCCAAACACCATGGCCAGCTCTAGGGGGCGTTGTTCACAAATATCAGTACAATAGTTCAATGATTCCTCTTTCCTGAAATTATGGTTCAAACCAATAGCAAAAAGATAGCCTATTCATAAGCAGGTGCAGTTGTATTGTTATTTTGTTTTCTTTCTTTGTTTTCCTGACGAACATTTAGTAGACTGCATCGGAAATAGAAATGTTAATTTCAGTTATTTTATTTTTCCAACCGACAACTGACGTAAACCGCTAAATTCGTTTTCAGGGATTAATTATACACAAGCAAGAAGCAGCATAAACATCAGAACCTCACGCGCAGAGCTTATGCACAGAGAAATACCCTATAAACCTATTTATAATAATAAATAAAATAGGCCCACATAAGAAATATATGTTTTTCTTTTCTGAATAAATAATAATTTAACAAATTAATAAGTAGCAAGCCTGTATGCAGAATTTTAGGCAATTTCTGTGATGCGCCCTTAAACCAGCATCTTGTTTCCATTTTTATTTTATTATTTATTTATTTTTTTACAAATAGCCTACACATCATTTTTTTTTTTTTTTTTTGTGATTGTGATTGTACACAAATAACATAAATATGTAAAATAGCATAGTTTTGAGCAATGCCATACTCTTGAACGAGTATTGTAAGCTGTATCCACTTTATTAAGGGGAAACAAATCAAGTGATCCTGACGGCGCCGCAGGCAGTTAAATAACTCGACAACTTCACCTTCAGAATAAAATACATTATATATTTCAGCGTCTTAAAGCAACGTCAAATTAAGATATGCATGTTTAAGAGGTAGTTCGTCTTTTTCTTTTTCTAAGATACACAATTTTAGATACACTGACAATTAATTTGAGTAGAGACAGATAGAAATGGGAAGGATAAATATAAACTACAGTATTTTTGCGTTTATGGTGCTTAGAAATGTATTCTAAGCGGGCAGCGGGCGAATAATATAGTTAATATAGCGCGGAGCTGGTGGATGCGGAATAAAACCTTTTGGAAGCAGGACTGGGAAAGCACTTTGTTATAGACTATTTAGATACTTCATCATCAAGCAAAAATTTATTCATAAGCAGGAGCAGTTTTATTATTATTTTATTTTTATTTTTTTCCTGACAAACTTTTATTAGACTGCATTGAAAATAGAAATGTTAATTTCTGTTTTTTTTTTCCAAACGACAACCGACGCGTTTAGTTATTATTAACGACAAGATTGTGTTAAATTACATTTAAATTGAAACGTGGCTGTGACACATTAATAACAGTTAAATTCGTTTTGAGGGGTTAATTGTACACAAGCAAAAAGCAGCATAAACATCAGAACATCACGCACAGATCGTATGCACAGGGAAACCCCAAAAAAGCTGTATGTAAAATAAATAAAAATGCCCATATGCGAAATATAAATTTCTTAATGAATAATAATTTAACAAAACGAAATAAAATAAAATTAATAAGTAGCAAGCCTATATGCAGAATTGTAGGCAATTTCTGTGACGCGCCCTTGAACCAGCATCTTGTTTACATTTACAAATAGCATACACATCTGTTTTTTCATTGTGATTGTACACAAATAACAGAAATATGTAAAATAGCATAGTTTTGAGCAATCCCTTACTCTTGAACGAGTATTGTAAGCTGTATCCACTTAATTAAAGGGGGGAAAAACGTGATCCTGACGGCGCCGCATGCAGTTAAATAACTGGACCACATCAAACAAAGATATGCATGTTTAAGAGGTAGTTCCTCTTTTTCTTTTTCTAAGATACACAATTTTAGATACAATTAATTTGAGTAGAGAGGAATAGAAATGGAGAGGTTAAATATAAACTACAGTTTTTATAGAGTTAAAAATTAATTTATTTATTTATTAGTATTATTACTATTATTATTTTGATTTGTTTTTGCGATTTTGGTGCTTAGAAATTTATTCTAAGCGGGCAGCGGGCGAATAATATAGTTAACATAGCGGGAGCGGGTGGATGCGGAATAAAACCTTGTGGAATCGGGATTGGAAAAGCACTTTATTGTTATATCCTATAGTAGACTCATCAAGCATGGGCGTAGGAAGCAAAATAAATGTGGGTGGGTCCTCCCCCAGAAAAATAAATACTTTAGTATATGCCATTTTCTGTAGTCTGGTGCCTTTATTTAATGTTTTTACACAATGCAAATACTCCATATTTACAAATATTACAAATGACGGCTATTCTGCAACATTTTCAGTGGCGTAAGTGATAATACGAGTAACATCCCAGCAAACACAGTACGTTGTGAGGACGTCGCCAGTTGGTCGTCATTTGGTCAGCGCGACATTACTTTATGACAACGTCGTGAGGACGTTGTGGTAAGGTTCCATATTTTTGAATTTTGGCTAACGTCCCAGAAACGTCGTAGGCACGTCCTTAAAAGACGTCGCTGGTTGGTCGCGTGGGAAACGTTATAGCGACGTGGTCAGCAGGTCTCCAACTATCTTTTCATATTATTGCACTACATGTATTAAGCTTATTTTTAAAGGTGTAAACCGTTTTAATAGCCTATAATATGGGGAATATACTGAATTTGTCATTTTGCATGATGGAATGAATTATTATATAAGTATAACCCGTCATTTAAAATATAGAAATGTTTGTCATCAAATTAATGGCAAAACAAAAACCAAATAGTTTGCTTAGCAAATGGTGATAATTTATGGTTGTGAATGGTTTATTGAAAGGGGGAACGGGACAAATGTTAAAACCAGCGCACGTCACTTTCTGAGTGCTGCGTAAGTGCGCCGTGCGCGTACCCGTCATTAACGGTCAACTTCCAGAAGACGGACGAGAAGGAAAAGGTAAGCGCTTAAAATCTACTCTTATTCATACTTTTTTGCTGATATAACGTTAGATGACACATAAGATAAGTAGTGTTTTGTGTTTTTGGAGGTTTTCTATATTAATTTAATAAATAAATGCCCTGTTTGGTTAATGTTAACGTTAATTAGCTTAGTTCTGGATGCGGTCTGTGGTAACGTTAAGTTAACTTTTAAAATCCTAAATTACAATGTTATACCTTATTTTTAGTCTAGTTTGAAATTTACCCACGATACACTATACAGTATTCATTTTTTTAAAAATTATTTTAACTTCTACCATAGTAACGTTGACTGCTTGTCGTTCGCATCTGACAATGCTCATGCTAGCCTAGCCGTATTGTAAACTTAAATACAAACCACTGATGTTATATAAACTTTTAATTAGACCGAGGCTGCCGAAATCCCATTCAGTGTATGTGGGATTAATAATGTCCTGCTTTCCTGTCGATTAACAGGCCTGTAAATGGTGTAATTTGCTCGTTACATGTTATTGGTTTTTACATACAACATTTTTACATAACGTTACATAACTTGCATAATTTTTATGCTAGTGACTTTTCATTGACAAACAGATCTGATAGTTTAGTTTTAACAAATATGTATCCAACAAATAGTTTACTATTTTATGTCCTTACTGCCAGTGAACCAGTTGAGTCATTCGGTGAGTTGCTTATTAGAAATGATGTTCATTGATACTACGTAGTAGTTTAAGGATTTTGGCTAAGGTCCCAGAAACGTCGTGGGCACGTCCTCAAAGCTGGTCTCTGGATAATTTTTCATATTATTGCACTAAATGTATTGAGCCTATTTTTTAAGTAGTAGTTTGAATGGATGCTTTATTCTTTGTTCATTGTTTTATTAATGTTTTATTCAAAACTAACATACTTTTTTAATAACAGGTGGAGAGAGAGTCTGGGCAGCAGCAACACGACAACCATGATTATGATCAGGGATGGGTATCAAGTACAGGTAACTTACTGATTTGGTTCCTGACTTGTTCAGTACCAAAAAATATATATAAAGCAACAGGACTAATGGTGCTGCTATTTGTATTTTAGACACAACCACATGACATTCAAACCATCTCTAAGTGTATTGCAGAAAGGATCCAGGATCAAGAGATCATCCATCATGAAGACTGTGTTCAGAAGAACCCAGAAAATCCTCGGTAAAAAACTAAACCTCATTGTTTCAGTGTCGCTCAGGCACAACTATAGATTTAAATTGATTTCAGTGGCTTAAATATTTATATTTCAGGCCTCCCTGACCCTTCTGTTGTCCTGGATGTGAAGACATGCTGGAACTGCATTTTCTCATGGTTGAAGGAGTTGTGCAGCAGTATCCTTCCTGGACCCACACAACAAAATGCTCAGGAGGAGAGACAGGTAATCCACAGGGTTGGATTTATCATTTCAATTACTCATAGCTAGATAGATACCATTTGATAGTCTAATTCCAGAGCCTGTGAATGATTTTGTTTTTTCCTCAGTCAGGAGACATTTTTTTTTAATTGTTGATGCTCATATGATTGTCATATGTCATGGTACCTTACAACAGTGGTTTTCAAACCTGGACCTGGGGACACACAGCACTATACATTTTTGCACATCTCTTTTTACTGACAGATTTGTTCATGAAGCTCTTTCTTAAGGAGCTGATGATCTGAAGAAGGTGGGTTTAACAAGAGAGACATACAAAATGTGCAGTGCTGTGGGTCACCTGGACCACAATTGTAAACCACTGCCTTCATGAGCACCTCCTGTGCTCCTGATCATTTTAAAAATATTTGAGTTGGCCTGAATTTGACCAATGTAAGACTCCCCTATTTCTAAATCATACACAACCACATCACTTTGCTGTGTTTCCCACAGGATTTGTTTGAGACTTTGGGGGCTGGACCTTCGTCTGTCTGGGGGCATGGTCTAGTGTACAAAAGTATGTACTGTACATTTTAAACTAAATTTTTTCTATCTGGTGCACTTTGTATTAAGAGCTCCAACCCATGCTAAGTGTGGAAATTTAACAAAGAAAAAATGTCAATGCAAATGACGTATCCCTCTTTTTGGTTATTGTGGACTCTTAAGAATTTCGTGAATAGGTTTTAAGCTAAATCCCCTAGCCAGGACACCTAATAGTAAGATCAAATTCTCTGTGAACATGGTTACAGATTGTGCCTTTCCTTTAGAAGCTGGAGAATAACTGATTTTAAAAGGAAGATTTGCAGTTTTATACAAACGTATTCAAACTGTCTATAAAATTAATTGGTTAATTAGTTTTATTTATATTTTATGTGGATTCAAGGGAAAGGTGAAAAATGAGAAGGCCTAGGAATGACTGAGGAAGGCAGCCGTGAGGAAAATGAAGTAATCATCAGAATGTAAGTTCTTTGCAATCTGTGCATTGTTTATTACAAGATGTGTCTTCATTTAAATTCAAAGCTGAATTTTCAGCATCAATACTCCAGTTGTAGGTGTTCAAAATCATTCTAATATGCTGTGTTGCCCAATTTAGTTGTGTACACTAGGTTGGAGTCACTTAAGTTTTTTTTTTCTTTATGAAGACCTTAATAGCAAGGATGCATTAAACTGATCTGAAGTGGTAGTAAAAACGTTTATAATGTTACAAAAGTAAAAAAAAGGTTTTAAACCTTAACTATTGTCACGGATTGGCCAGGTTCTACTCCCTCACTCACTCAACGATCACAGTCACCTGATTACTAATCAGACGCACCTGAAACCAATCACCAGCACCACATATAAGCACACCACACACCTCACTCAGTGTCCGGGCTCGTTTGCACGAAGCGGACTCATTGTGTTTCTCTGTCGAGTTCACAAACTTCAAAGACATACTTACCTCGCTATTTACCTGTTGAAACTTACCTGTTGTCTCATCTGTTCCAGTACGAAGTCTGTTCTCTGTTCCAGTCAGCGGTGGTCAGCCATAAGCCTGTCTGTCTATCACCAACGGTGTGTGTGTGTGTGTGTGTGGGTCGGAGTCCTCCTCCCGTCGTTCCTGGAAAGGAAAGGATCTGTCTTCAGTATTCATCTCTAGTCATCGAATATCATACCTGGACTGTTTATACTTACCCGGTTCTGCACGTCATCTTATCCACAATGCTCTGCTGATAATAAACATTGTTATACTTATCACTTACCTCTCTTGTTTGGTCTGCTTCCGTAACAGTTAGCCCGGACCAACACAGTATCAGCATGAGCAATCGGGACCCATTTCAAGAGCTGGTGGACTCACTCAGGAAGGTTTTGTTGGCTAGTCATGCCACCACTCCAACTTCAGTTCATCCCACCGCACCACCGGCACCCAGCACTTCTTCGGCTCCCGTAAACGTCCCTTCCAGTCCCATGACCCGACCAGCGCCCTACTCTGGCGGGGCGGAGGAGTGCAGCGGATTCCTGTTACAATGTTCATTAATATTCACAATGCAACCTGCTCTCTATTCCACAGATTCTTCGAAAATAGCCTTCATCACGTCTCTGCTTACCGGACCAGCTCTCAAATGGGCGGACACGTTATATCAACAGGCCGGGCCGGCAACCCATTCGATCCAGGCTTTCGTCGCTCATTTTAAAGAGGTTTTCGGACGTTCTGATGCAGAAGTATCCGCAGGAGAGCAATTGTATAATCTAAAGCAGGGAAGTATGACGACACAAGATTACTCCCTGCGTTTCCGCACTTTGGCCGCTGCCAGCGGATGGAATGAGCGATCGTTACTGACCACGTACCGGCTCGGCCTAGAACCCAATCTCCGGATGCAGTTAGCTGCTTTGGACGATTCCATGGGATTGGAGAAGTTCATTCAGCAGTCACTTCGTTGTTCAGATCGTCTAAAATCCTACCAAGACCAGTCCGCCACTACTGCACTCCTCCGACCAGTTACATCCGCCAGCCCTCCAGAACCAGAACCAATGATCCTGGAATCAGGAAAAATCTCTGCAGCTGAGCGACAGAGAAGGCTGACCCGGGGTCTTTGCATGTACTGTGGGGCTGCGGGACACGTTCGACTCAACTGTCCTCTACGTCCTATACGATCTTTGGTGAGTGTAATACGTTCTGAATTGGATAACATGCATCCTCTGACTACCAATGTTCAGTTAACCACCCACACTTCCTGTGTTACAGTCGCAGCCCTCATCGACTCCGGGTCAGCGGGAAACTTCATCTCTAACACCCTCTGTCGCCAGCTCCAGCTACGCACCCAAGCCTCAACCACCATCTACCAGATTCAACCGATAACAAACCGGATCAGCTCACGGACCCGTATTCACCGGAAAAGTGAACCCATCATCCTACAGATCGGAGTTTTGCACCGTGAGGAGATTCAGTTTCTGGTTCTGGAGGGAGCTACTATGGACATCATCTTGGGGCGCCCGTGGCTGGTGAAGCATGATCCCATCCTCTCTTGGGGCACAGGAGAGGTGATGAAATGGGGAGAAGAATGTACCAACCAATGTTTCCCAGATCTTCCACGTCCTAGACACAAGATACTACCTGTCAACGTCACCTCCGTCGAAAGTCCTGTTGAGAAGCAGTCAGTCCAGATTCCTGCCATTTACTCGTCGTTTCAAGACGTCTTCTGCCCCAAGAGAGCTTCCCAGCTACCTCCACATCGGCCATGGGACTGTGCCATTGACCTAGTTCCGGATGCTCCAATGCCCAGAGGTAAGATCTACCCGCTGTCGCTTCCGGAGACCAAGGCAATGGAGGAGTACATACAGGAGGCTCTCGATCAGGGTTACATCCGACCATCAACATCACCCGCAGCATCCAGTTTTTTCTTCGTGGCAAAGAAGGATGGAGGGCTGCGGCCATGCATCGATTACCGCATACTCAATCAAGGCACCATCAAGTTCCGGTATCCCCTTCCTCTCGTCCCTGCGGCCCTCGAACAACTACGCACTGCCAGGGTGTTTACGAAGTTGGACCTCCGCAGCGCGTACAACCTCGTGAGGATACGTGAGGGGGACGAGTGGAAGACTGCCTTCGTGACCCCTACTGGCCACTACGAGTATTTGGTCATGCCCTATGGTTTGGTCAACGCCCCCTCCGTATTTCAGAACTTCATTCACGAGGTACTCCGGGAGTTTCTGCACCACTTTGTCGTCGTCTACATAGACGATATCCTGATTTACTCCCGGAGTGAGGCCGAACATCGCCTCCACGTTGCGGAGGTCCTTCAAAGATTACGGGATCATCACCTGTATCTCAAGGCGGAAAAATGTTCCTTTCACCTCTCAGCAGTACACTTCCTTGGATATGTCATCGACCAGAAGGGGGTCCGTATGGACGAGAGGAAGGTATCTGCAGTTGTATCCTGGCCAGAACCCACCACTATCAAAGAGCTTCAACGATTCTTAGGTTTCGCCAATTTCTACCGCCGGTTTATCAAGAACTACAGCATCATCACTGCTCCACTTACCAGTCTACTCAAAGGAAAACCACGAACTCTACTCTGGAACCCTGACTCGGCCGCAGCCTTCCATAACCTCAAGGAAGCATTTACACAGGCACCTCTTCTAACCCATCCTGACCCTGATCTCCCTTTCGTGGTAGAGGTGGACGCATCTACTACCGGCGTGGGAGGTATTCTGTCACAACATCATGGTACTCCTCCATTGCTTCATCCCTGTGCCTACTATTCCCGGAAGCTCAGCCCTGCGGAGAGGAACTATGACATCGGCAACCGCGAGCTCCTTGCCATCAAGCTCGCTCTGGAGGAGTGGCGACATTGGTTAAAGGGATCCAACCACACGTTCCAGGTGATAACAGATCACAAGAACCTACAGTACCTCCGAGACGCCAAACGGCTCTGTCCCCGTCAGGCAAGATGGTCCCTGTTCTTTTCCCGATTCAACTTCACCATAACCTACCGGCCAGGATCCAAGAATACCCGAGCTGATGCTCTGTCTCGCATCCATGATTCTCACGACTTGCCTGACACACCCACGACCATAATCCCCGAAAACATCATCGTTCAACCCATTGAATGGACCAACCCGCCAGCTGTCGCCACTCCGGAACCCAGATCTCCGCCGGGCTGTCCACCTGGTCGCAGATTCATCCCTAGGACCCAGCGGGTAGATCTAATCCATTCAACACATACCTCTCTGGGCACTGGACATCCAGGGGCCAACAACACTCTCTCGCTGTTGACGGACCGCTTCTGGTGGCCGCACATGGCAAGGGATGTGAGGAGGTATGTCCAGGGATGTAAGGAGTGTGCAATGTCCAAGAGTCCACGTCATCTGCCTGCTGGGAAACTCCATCCCTTGCCTGTGCCGAACCGCCCCTGGTCACACCTGGGAGTTGACTTCATGACAGATCTCCCCTCATTTGACGGTAACACCTGCATCTTTGTTATAGTTGATCGATTTTCAAAATTCTGCCGACTGATACCTCTGAAAGGTCTTCCCACAGCCCTAGAGTCTGCCGAACTGCTCTTCAACGAAGTCTTTAGGTACTATGGCATTCCGGAAGACATCGTCTCAGACAGGGGTCCACAGTTTATTTCACGGGTGTGGAAGTCTTTTCTCAAACTCCTAGGTGTGACCGTTAGCCTCTCCTCTGGATACCACCCTGAGACCAACGGGCAGACGGAGAGGAAAATCCAGGAGGTGGGGCGGTTCCTCCGGACATTCTGTCATGGTCACCAGGACTCCTGGAACCAGTTCCTGGGTTGGGCAGAATACGCCCAAAATTCACTGCGGCAACCCACCACAGGACTCACGCCATTCCAGTGTGTGCTCGGCTTCCAACCACCTCTCTTCCCCTGGAATGGCGAACCATCACAGGTGCCCGCAGTGGATTACTGGTTCCGGGAGAGCGAGAGAGTCTGGGACGAGGCTCACCATCATCTTCAAAGGGCAGTGCGCAGAACCAAATCCACTGCCGATCAGAAGAGGATTCCTGGTCCCACATACACTCCTGGGCAGAAAGTCTGGCTCTCCACAAGAGACATCCGTCTGCGCCTGCCCTCGAAGAAATTGAGTCCCAGGTTTGTTGGCCCCTTCACCATCGTGGAACAGGTCAACCCCGTCACCTACAGACTCCAATTACCACCACAGTACCTTATCCACCCCACATTTCACGTCTCGTTACTCAAACCCTTTCACCCACCTGTGATTCCCTCCACAGAACCTGGTCAGGAAGAGGAACCCCCTCCCCCCTTGGTCCTGGAAGAAGGATCCATCTACTCGGTCCGAGAAATCCTTCTGTCCCGACGTCGTGGTGGTAATCTGGAGTATCTCGTCGACTGGGAAGGCTACGGACCAGAGGAGAGGTCGTGGGTACCCAGAGTTGACATTCTAGATCCAGCCCTCATGGAGGAATTCCATCGTAACTATCCTGAATGTCCAGCCCCTCGAGGACGAGGTAGACCACCACGACGTCGGAGGCCTCGGCCCTCAGGAGCGGGCCCTGGGGAGGGGGGTAATGTCACGGATTGGCCAGGTTCTACTCCCTCACTCACTCAACGATCACAGTCACCTGATTACTAATCAGACGCACCTGAAACCAATCACCAGCACCACATATAAGCACACCACACACCTCACTCAGTGTCCGGGCTCGTTTGCACGAAGCGGACTCATTGTGTTTCTCTGTCGAGTTCACAAACTTCAAAGACATACTTACCTCGCTATTTACCTGTTGAAACTTACCTGTTGTCTCATCTGTTCCAGTACGAAGTCTGTTCTCTGTTCCAGTCAGCGGTGGTCAGCCATAAGCCTGTCTGTCTATCACCAACGGTGTGTGTGTGTGTGTGTGTGTGTGGGTCGGAGTCCTCCTCCCGTCGTTCCTGGAAAGGAAAGGATCTGTCTTCAGTATTCATCTCTAGTCGTCGAATATCATACCTGGACTGTTTATACTTACCCGGTTCTGCACGTCATCTTATCCACAACGCTCTGCTGATAATAAACATTGTTATACTTATCACTTACCTCTCTTGTTTGGTCTGCTTCCGTAACAACTATGTATTTATAAAATTATCCTAAAAAAAAAAAATCACAGTTTATAAAGAAATATTAAGTAGCACAACTGTTTTCAACATTGATAATAATCAAAAATGTTTTTTGAGCATCAAATCATATGAGAATGATCATGTGAAACTGAAGACTGGAGTAAAGGCTACTGAAAAATTCACCTTTGCCTCACAGGAAAGAAATGCATTTTAAAGTCTATTTGAAAAACAACAGAAAACGTATTTTAAATTAAAATATTTCACACTATTATTGTATTGTAAGTTAAATATAAATATAGCTTTGGTGTGTCGAAAAACATTAAAAAAACTGAAAGACTGCAGATTTTGACTGGTTGTGTGTACATACAGTAGCAACATTAACAAGGTTATTCTCCCTTTCAGCTGCCAGAGAAGGATGTTGACAGTACAGCCTCAGGATAGCGAAGAGGAAGAAAAACACCTTTGACATAATTTTCTCATACATATGCCATGTGTTATAATAAAAACAATAAACCTGACTACAATAATATGGTCAATTTTATTAAAAGTTTCAAGTTTGCAAAGAATCTGGAGTATGTGGCACTGCATTAGAGGTACTCTTTGCTGAATAAGACCAAGTGCTGAGCAGGAACCTTATTCTTTAGCAAAACTCCTCATCAGCTCTCCAAGAGTATATCAAGAGTGAAGTGTCACCCTCCTATCCTTTCTTCAGAAGAGAGTACCTTCTGCTGCTGTGGTAAGAAAGACATTCTTCTTTTTCTCTCACGACTGTCCAGAACCTAAATTCTCAGCAAAGAGTCTTCTCCACAGCTGGGGACAGATCTCAGATTTTTCTGAAAAGTCAACAGGCTCATTTTCTGTATGTTTTTTGGGTGGGCCTAATACAGGGGAGATGTAATCTCTACATTGTTATATTAACATGTTCTTACTGTTTATTAATGTTTCTATTTTCTTTATTTCTGTTATCTTCTGAGAAGAATTATGGTCCTTTGGTAATTGTTTAGGTTTTGCTTCTGAGAGTGAAGCAGTATTACAGCACTTCACCACCAGATATTTGTAGCAGGTGTTTCATATACAGGACACTCAGAAAACAAATTAACTTAAAGTAATACAGAAATCACTACTGAATTGTTTCTATCTTTGTATCAGTATTTTTGTACCAAACTAGGAGAGTTGTGTTAATAAGAGTAGGCTACTGATAACTATTACTATACTATACCCATAATTAATTAAATATTTAATATTTTTCTGTAAAAGTAAAACATTTTAATCAGTGGTTGTATTATTCTTTGATTACTATGTACTTTATGTGATGTGTTCAATTATCTGTGCTAATGACTTGGCAGCACTTTACATGGTTAAATAATAGGTGTCATGTTTAAAATGCAATGGCTTAGTATATGTAGAAAATAACTGAATAAATGGTGATTTAATAAATGAATGCACTGTTTTTTTGCTGATTTTCTGTTGGAATTTAATGATTTTGTATTGGTTTGCATGTATGCAGTGAATATATTTACAAAAACTACAACAATTTGAAAACAAGAATTTAGTGTTTGTTTTTTACAGCAGAAAATGTTTGAGTTTGTCATTATATACTGATTTCAAGGTGGTAGGAACACATCCTCGGACAGGACTGAAGGTGAGAAGCAAATATTAACCTTTTCACACGTGAGTTTAAAATATTCTATCTAACCCCAAAGAGTGAGTTTTTTTAGGTGACCGTTATTTCGGAATGTTTGGCATTACAGTTTCCATGGCGACACGTCATGTGACACACCGCAGCCACAACAGCACTGTAAGACACATGGATCGCTTTTATTTCGTTTTCCCTTTTTTATTATTGATATTCATAAGCATGCTCTCTATATTTTGAAATATATGATATTCCGATTTCGAAATATGTGCAAGTAAATGTATTTAAAAATCCAAATACTTTTATTATGACCGCGTTAGTTAATCTATACCGGGTGATGGGCGCCGCCATGTTTGTTCGCGCTGAATCCGAGCTGTGGGATTTAACACACGCAAATGCATCCTCTACTCCCGAAAGACATTAAAGTAAGTCTCTGGTGAGCTGGAAGAAGAGGAGAGTGAACTTTATAGTTACCTGCATAATCTGTATATGATATCAATAAATGATGCTGTCAGAATATATTTGTAGGATCATTATTGCTGCTTCCATAGACATCAGTGTGTATTTTACAAACTATAAATGTATGGTTTTGCTAGTACTTATGTCTATTTAAATGTCTGAAACCTAAAATAAGCATTATATGGTTGAAAACACTGAATAGTTGTGATAATATGACAAGCACTCAGCGCCTCCGATCTGGCTCAGAGCCAGCAAAAGCGCCAAAACAGATTTGAATTCAGCAGCTGATCACGTGATGCGGCGAACGTTCGAATCACACCGGTGTGATCATACGCATAAGGGACCAGCCAAGACAAATCACACCGGTGTGATCGTACGTTCTAAAGGGTTAAAAATACTGGGAAGGTGCTAGTTTGGTCGTTAGGACGTACTTGCCACGTCCTAGCAACGTAACGCAATAACGTCGCTACGACGAATATGGGAATCACAAAGTTACGTCGCTGGTACGTTTTTTGGAACGTCGCCGCGACCAATGTGGTCCTTTATAGTGACGTCCTCACGACGTGCCAGTTTGGTCGTGGAGACGTACTCACCACGTTCCAGCAACGTACCAAATAACGTCGCTACGACGAATATGGGAATCACAAAGTTACGTCGCTGGAACGTTATTTGGTACGTCGCTGTGACGAATATGGTCCGGTCCAGTAACGTCATCACGACGTAATTGTGTTAGCTGGGACATGAATACAAAAATTGTATGTAGCCTACATAGGAATCATCACAATTTCAATAATGTTTCAGGGTATTCCAAACTGGTAACTGCAGTATTGAAGACTGTGTGGAAGTGTAAAAACTTCTGTGAGTACATATTGTTGTTACAAAATGTAGTTACATAATTCTTGTTACACATGTGTACTTCCAGAAGTGAAAAAAGTGTTGTTACCAATGTCCTGTTACACATTTGTACTTACAAATGCTATTCAGTGAGTTGTTACATGTGTGTAATTACACCAGTATTAGAGCTGTAGATACAATGTACCAATGTGTACATACACTGTAGTTACATGCTACGTACACATCTAGTTACCATGTAAGTTCACAGGTATTAGGGACACTTAATATAAAGTGGGACCAAAACGATAAATACATTTCGCTACCACATGCTGAAACAATTCCTATTGGTTGTTTTACCTTACTGCTTTGATCATGATTGGTTCATCTGGCTGTCATTCAGGAAACTGACAGGGGAAACTGCGCGTGCCTTTGTAATTTAAAAAAATTGGACCGTTACCGCATTTTCTAGTGAGGCTGTGAGCTGCATAGCCTGTATGAGAGATGCTGCTTACCGAAATAATTCAGTTGGTCCCGAATTATTTTATATTTTCCTGTTATATTTTTATTTTGAGCAAATTTGAATTGTGAGATCCCAACGGAGAACAAAAACCGGAACACAGAGGAAATAGACCTGAGCTGCGAGTCCCTGAAAACACACAGCACTGGCTAAATCAGGTGAGACAATAAATATTTATTATTACCTTTCAAAAATAGTACTAGAGTTTACAAATTGGTAAAGGATATGTAAACTGCAGAAGTTAAATACTTGAGTGTGTGTTTGTAATACTTGAGTGTGTAATAAAGTTAGCTGATTTATTACAGATGGCAAAAGTTAGATGCTAATCGCATTTAGCGCGCTATCATCTGGTTGTATAACGGTGTTGTTGCGTGTTGCTAGTATTTGTTAATTGTCTGTCTTTTAGAGATTCACATTTTTCGATATAAATGCCATGCATTACTGCAGGTGTGTTTACATTTTAATCCTATAATAACAGTCCTAAAGATTATGTACTTTATTTTTCTTTTCTGAATATCATATAATGGCTAATGTCTTTATAATTTAAATGAATTAAGATTGTTTAAAGGAATGGTATAAAATGAAAAACAGCTTTTTAAGAAAATTTCAGTAAACCATTTATTCTTTCTCCTTGTAGAGTCATTAAGGATCCAGTTTATTGGCAGTTTGGTAAGGAATTGTTCATCTGCTACTTTGCACTGTCAGTTCTGGTAGAGATTCATTGATCTTTTGTTATAGGTTTATTTAATTTAATACAAATATACTCAATATGATTTTACTTGTTTCACAAAGTACACTGTTTAGTTAGAATTGTGATTAAAACCATGTTGTTTAAAACTTTAATCTGAATACATCAAAATGTTTTTAATGAAGTGTTGTGCACTTTGTTTCCAACTCCACTGTTATTGGACTGTAAAGTAAAAATATTGTACAAGATTTGTTTTGTATTAAGTGTTTTCAGTTAAACATATTCAACGGTATCAAGGTTGGTATTTTATGAAATTTTATTTTTGGTGTTTTTGTTTATGCAGGACAGCACAGCAAGCACACAAGTGGGAGAGAGAGGAGGAGACAGCATCAGAAAGGACCCAGAGCTGGGACTCTTTCAAAGATCACCTGAAGCACAACCATGCTATATGCACAAGGCTGCTGTTTTTATCAGAATTTGAAGAAACATTTTGGCTTAAAAAAAAAAAACAAAAAAACAAGGCAACTGCTTTTTACTCCTTCACCACTGACATGGTTTCTGTTGCAGGTTCCATTCTCAAAGTCTTTTACTTATTTGCACTGCACAAATGTACACATCTCTTATAATGAGACACATCTGTAAACCTGTTTTCACAGAACTATAGTTAACCACCAAATAAGAAATCAAGTGGTTTTAGTCAAAAAAGGTTTCTCTTGCAAGTGCAGCGCAAAATATGCATGTTATTGTACAAAAACTTTAAGTCTTTAACCTTCTGGGGTCTAGGGATTTGGAGAAGTTTAAATGTACCCTGACATTTGTGTGTGTGTGTGTGTGTGTGTGTGTTTCAGTATCTGGAAAAAATACACTACAAGTCAAAAGTTTTTTTTTTTTTATTATTATTTTAATTAAAAAATTTCCTTCTGCTTTATAATATTTGTATTATTTAAAATTTAAAAGTTCTGACATTGTGTGGATGTAGCCAAACTTTTTACTTGGACAATTGGATGACTGATTTAGTTAGGTTATTAGCAGGATTTCCGCCGGGTTGTAAAAGGTAGTAAATGAAATTAGACAAAATTAAGGGCATTAAAAAGTAATAAACGTCATCGGACGAGATATTAAATTTTTTGAGCCCAATTTTTTTTTAAGATAAATTTTCAATTTGTGTTAAGTGCAGGCCTTTCTTCTAAAATTTGCGTGGATTTATTTCTATGTTGAGAGGAGGACCTGAGCGATGTCATGCGCGCGCGCTGAAACAAACAGGGTACTTGGCTGGCTTGCTACCAAACATGTAGGCGAGCTCGCTTGCGTTTAGTAACTAAATTAAAACATGGGGAAATGCAAGTTTATGAACCTCTGGCTGGAGGACTCAAGATTTAAAGACTGGCTTAGGTCAGTAGTTGACAAAATTTTTTTATCAAATTTAACGGCATAAAAAGTTGTAAATATATTAAATAGTAAAAGAAGAGGCTTAATAATAATTTTAAGAGGTCTTGCATTTGAAGACAGAAAGACGAGAATCGCAATAGGGCTGAATAAAACTTTGAGGCAGTGATGTCATTGAATAAATGTGCACGCTGCACGTTTTAAAGTCAAAATGTGGCACGGATGTCTTTATATGAATGTATCTGAAGTGAACCAACTGTCCTCAGAAACGTGTCTGACATTTTCATTTCATGCCTGATAAAACTGCATTAATGCTGTTTTGTGTGCAGCCGATACTAGGGAAACGTAGTATTTCAGCGCTCCTAAAGCGCCCCTCGTGACAGAGAATTAATTTGCACGTCCAAATTTTCTGTTGTTTTTAGTCAGATTATTGCAAATATCGACCCATGTTTTTATACAGCAAACACATAGAGTTGTAAATGTGAAAGAAGTTAATGTGCTTTCTAAAAATCTAAACAATTAAGACAGTTATATTTATGTTTTAAATAAATATAATACATTAAATACTTGATTTATCACTTTTAATGGCTAAAATGGCTTTGTATAAGATTTCTTTTGTTACCGTACATCGTCCAACCACACTCATACTTATCATTTTACTTGTGCAGCTCTTAAGAAGGGTCATAAATTGCCTTAAATTGATATTTAAAAATTCTGCAGATACACTGTAAATAGTGAAATAAAATCAATTCCTTGATATTTGTTGATATTTGTGTATTGAAAATATTTTTGATTGACATTTAGAATCCTATTTAATTTTCTATATTAAAAAAAAAAATGATATGGGCTAGTTAAAATAATTTTCAGGCTACCAAAATCCGAAGAGTACCTGCCCGAAGGGCTACCAGAGATTTTGAAATTTTGTGAGCCCTGAAGTCATGCTGTATCAGAATTAACATTTTATTTAGATATTGCAAATGTTTTTGTTTGATTAATATTTTGATTAAGTGACTAATGTTGTTCAGTGACTTTGTTGCTTTATTTATGTTTTGTTTTTTTGTCAAGCAATACATTTTATGTAATAGAAAATAGGCCAAAGAAATGAATAGTAACTATAGTTCAGAGATCAGTTCAAACTTTTCTGAAGTTAAAGTTAAAGTTGTGCACTGTATGTGTTTGCTTTTTTTTTTTTTTTTTGCAATTATGCTCAGAAAAAAATATTTATCAGCTTATATAGAGTTATCGGTTATCGTTATCGGCCAAAATTTCCATATCGGTGCAACCCTAGTAATTTTAACAAGCAACTTTGCCTTTTGTTAGTTCCCTTGGTTGTGTAAGTTGCATAAGTTAGTTTGATCGTTATTTGTCAATTGTTATATCCAGCATTTCAAGGGGGGATTTACATTGTAGCCTAAAGTGGAGTTTGTATAGGGAAGTGTAATTGCAGAGAATCGATCGGTGTATGGCACATAGTTAACGAGTTAACTATATGCACTTTATTAATAAGGCACTTTATTCTACTAAGGGCCAAATGAGTAGACATAGGCCCAAAAATACAGGCAGTGAAATCTGTCACATACTTATATAATTACAGTGTAAAGTTGCACTTTAGTATTATTGTCACACCCTCAGCACGTTCCCTCAGCCCCAATCACCACGACCCCCCATCAATCAGCCAATCACCACTACAACACACCCGTGAACCATCACCAGAATTCTAATCACCGTCACCTGCACCGGCAATCACCACACCCTTTATATACTTACCTCTGCCACTTACTCACCGGCTGGAATCGAAGTTACATGGACATCTCTCTGTGGATCTTCTCCCCTTCCTGTTGTCTCTCCTGTGCTCCTCGTGGACTGCTCCTGTGTTATCCTGTGAAACACATTAACCGCGTTAAAGGGAAGTGACTTTTGCTCTCGCTACGATACTGATGAACTTGAACTCACCTGTTGTGTTGTATTTGAAGACTCGGCTACCGAGACCTTTACTCACCTGTTTGCACGTGTTTGAACTGTGCACGTTTGTCAATAAATATCTTGAAAGATACTCACCTTCTTCCTTTGTGTGTGGTCATGACAGGATTCCAGCCCGTAAGAAATAACTTACCACATCACTTATGGAGGCGAGCGCAGCTATCACCGAAGCCACCCCCGATCCGTTTGCGGATATGGTAAACATCCTTCGTCAATCTCTACCAGCTACTCCAACGACAATTTCCAACACGCCCCTCTCTCGCCCCATGAGTTATTCCGGAGACCCGGGTGGTTGTAATGGTTTCCTCCTTCAAAGTTCCCTCTAGATCAAAGCCAACGCACACCATTTTCCAAATGAAATCTCTAAAATATCTTTTATGATTTCCCTCCTCACTGGACAGGCACTTCAATGGGCGGAAGCGCTTTGGAATTCAAGAAGCGATGCACTAATCTCATATAATGCTTTCATTACCCACTTTAAGGACGTGTTTGGAGCTGCTCTCACTCCCCTTTCCGTGCACGATGAATTGATTACTCTGAGTCAAGGTACGTCCAATATACACAAATACACCTTGCGCTTCCGCTCCCTAGTGGCCATCAGTGGTTGGAACCAAGTCGCTCTCCTGGCAGCCTATCGTAAGGGGCTCAAACCCCAGATCCGCAAGCATATGGTCATTTACGATGATAACGTACCCCTGGAGACTTTTATTAAGAAAGCGGTAGGCATTTCACAACATCTCTCAGCATGTCCCTCTGCAAAGTCTGTGCCTAGTTTCCCTCCACTCCGAACGCCTTCACCCCAACGAGACACTGAAGAACCCATGATTACCGACTCCTATCGTCTGGACCCTGCGGAGAGGAAACGACGAATTAACAATCACCTGTGTCTGTATTGTGGAGAAGCCTCACACTTCATCAATGCCTGCCCAGTCCGCCCGCCTCGTCCAATGGTGAGTACCGTATCTATTACTCCAGCCATGTCTCTCTTACCTCATATAACCGCTGAACTAATAGTGAACTCTCGTACTTTCCCCATCTATGTGCTCGTGGATTCCGGAGCGGCTGGCAATTTTATCTCATCACATTTCATTGCTAAACATCGAATTCCCACCGTTCTAAACGAGGTTAAATATCAAATCACCACCATCCAAAACTCACCATTGGGCGATGGTAAGATATCTCGGAGAACCAAGAAAGTGACTCTCATCTCCCGACACAACCACCGTGAACACCTAACCCTCCTAGTACTCCCTCGAGCCAACGTGGATGTTATCTTGGGCAGACCATGGCTCATAAAACACCAACCCCGCATTGATTGGAGCACAGGAGAGGTCCTAGAATGGAGTAAAATATGTGAGAACCACGGCTACCATCCTCCCTCGTCAGGTCCGGAACCTCCATACCGCCCTATCCCTCTTCACGCCACCACCATTGAGAGTCCTACCACCCAATCCTCCATCACCATTCCCCCCATCTATCAACCATTTTCAGATGTCTTCAGTAAGGAACGGGCCACGCAACTACCACCGCACCGGCCCTGGGATTGTAGTATCGACCTACTGCCAGGCGCCAAACTACCTCGCGGGAAGATCTACCCCCTCTCACGTCCTGAGCAGGAGGCCATGGAGAACTACATCCAGGAGGCTCTCCAACAGGGGTTCATCAGACCTTCCACGTCCCCAGCAGCATCCAGTTTCTTCTTCGTCCCCAAGAAGGATGGTGGACTCAGACCCTGCATCGATTATCGGGTACTTAACGATGCCACGGTGAAATTCGCCTATCCACTTCCTCTAGTTCCAGCTGCCTTGGAGGAGCTGCGGGAAGCCCGCATTTTCACCAAACTCGACCTCCGCAGTGCCTACAACCTGATCCGTATCCGGGAAGGGGATGAGTGGAAAACCGCCTTCATCACCCCGACTGGTCACTATGAATATCAGGTGATGCCCTATGGCCTGGCCAACAGTCCGTCCATATTTCAAAATTTCATGAACGAAATCTTCCGTGACTATCTCCACCGTTTTGTAATTATCTACATTGATGATATTCTGATTTATTCACGTAATCTGAAGGAACATCAAGACCATGTTCGCCAGGTTCTCCAGCGCCTCCGTGAATACCAACTCTATCTGAAGTTAGAAAAATGCGAGTTCCATCAACCCTCCATCTCCTTCCTCGGATACGTGATCACTGCGGAGGGAGTTCGTATGGAGACCGGTAAGGTGGACGCAGTGGCCAAGTGGGCGGAACCCAAGACGGTGAAGGAACTTCAGCGTTTCTTAGGGTTCGCTAACTTCTACCAACGCTTTATAAAGAACTATAGTCTCCTTTCGGCACCACTCACTTCCCTCTTAAAGGGAGGACGCCGGGTGTTACAGTGGACCCCAGACGCCCAACAGGCCTTCGACCGTCTCAAGCTTATGTTCACCACCGCTCCCATCCTCAAGCATCCTGACCCTTCAAGGCCCTTCGTAGTGGAAGTGGACGCGGCGGACGTAGGCGTTGGAGCCGTGCTGTCCCAATGGTCTGATGAACCCCGATCCCTCTATCCGTGTGCGTACTATTCCAAAAAACTCACCCCAGCAGAACAGAATTATGGCATTGGAGACCCAATAAAGCTAGCCCTCGAAGAGTGGCGGCACTGGTTAGAAGGAGCCCAGTTCCCCTTCACCGTGATAACCGACCACAAAAACCTCCAGTACATTCAACACGCCAAGAGATTAAATGCCTGTCAAGCTCGCTGGTCACTATTCTTTGCCCGTTTCAATTTCCAAATCACATACCAACCCGGCCACAAGAAGACCAAAGCAGACGCTCTATCCCGTATGTACTCACCCGAACCTACCATTGACACCCCTGACCCTATTCTACCTCCATCTGACTTCCTAGCACCCATTCTGTGGCAACTCGACGAGGATATTTGGGCCGCCACCTTCGAGGAACCTGCACCACCGGAGCTTCCCCCGGGTCGCGTTTATGTCCCAAGCCGTCTTAGACTCCTTCTGCTGGATAGTACGCACACATCCCCCGGCTCAGGACATCCTGGCAGTAGGCGAACCCTCTCGCTCCTCCAGCAGAAATATTGGTGGCCCAACATGAGCAGGGAAGTGGAACGGTACGTCCAAGGATGCTCGGTCTGCGCCGTCAACACAACCCCACGCCGCTTACCCAAAGGTAAACTTCAACCATTGCCTATTCCCCGCCGACCCTGGACACACTTGGGTGTTGACTTCGCCACGGACCTGCCTCCCTCTCAAGGCTACACAACAATTTTAGTGGTAGTTGACCGCTTCTCAAAAGCTTGCAAACTAATCCCTCTCAAAGGTCTCCCCACAGCGCTAGAAACCGCGGAAGCACTGTTCCACAATGTATTCCGGAACTTCAGACTTCCAGAAGATATCGTGTCCGATAGAGGGCCGCAATTCATTTCCAGGGTCTGGCGGGCCTTCTTCAAGCTACTGGGTACCACGGTCAGCCTATCATCCGGATACCACCCTCAAACTAACGGGCAGACCGAACGGAAAATACAGGAGATCTCCCGCTACCTTCGGACGTACTGTTCCCAACATCAGAACACCTGGAGCCAGTATCTACCGTGGGCTGAGTATGCGCAAAATTCCCTCCGTCAAACATCTACTGGTCTAACCCCCTTCCAATGTCTTTTAGGCTATCAACCAGCACTGTTTCCATGGACAGGAGAATCCTCTGAGGTGCCTGCGGTAGATCACTGGTTCCGAGAGAGCGAGAGGGTGTGGGACTCAGCACACGTCCATCTCCAACGGGCAGTACGGAGGCATACGGAGAACGCCAATCGCCGTAGGTTACCCAATCCAGTTTACCTCCCCGGAGACCAGGTATGGCTTTCAACCCGAGA
The DNA here is from genome assembly GCF_049309525.1 of Garra rufa. Taxonomy (NCBI): domain Eukaryota; kingdom Metazoa; phylum Chordata; class Actinopteri; order Cypriniformes; family Cyprinidae; genus Garra; species Garra rufa. The sequence continues at coordinate 47,539,301 of NC_133364.1, read as the reverse complement.
CATACGCCTCCGTCTGCCCAGCAAGAAGCTGAGTCCCCGCTACATAGGGCCCTTCACCGTCCACTCACAAATAAACCCCGTCACCTACCGTCTTAACTTACCTCCACATTATAGTATCGCTCCCTCGTTTCACGTTTCCCTGCTCAAACGTCATACTGAACCCCTATTCCCTTCCTCTACAGAGTCGGAGCCACCTCCTCCTCCCGATCCACCGGAGGTCCTCGGAGACAACATCTACCAAGTCCAAGAGGTCCTAGACTCCCGGCGGCGGAACGGCCAGCTTCAATACCTCGTAGACTGGGAGGGGTTCGGACCCGAGGAGAGATCGTGGGTACCCCGTGACGACATCCTAGATCCGACTCTCCTCGAGGAATTCCACCGACAACATCCCGAACGCCCAGCTCCCAGAGGTCGTGGTCATCCCCGTCGCCGTCCTTGGGTGCCAGGAGTCACCCGTGGAGGAGGGGGTGATGTCACACCCTCAGCACGTTCCCTCAGCCCCAATCACCACGATCCCCCATCAATCAGCCAATCACCACTACAACACACCCGTGAACCATCACCAGAATTCTAATCACCGTCACTTGCACCGGCAATCACCACACCCTTTATATACTTACCTCTGCCACTTACTCACCGGCTGGAATCGAAGTTACATGGACATCTCTCTGTGGATCTTCTCCCCTTCCTGTTGTCTCTCCTGTGCTCCTCGTGGACTGCTCCTGTGTTATCCTGTGAAACACATTAACCGCGTTAAAGGGAAGTGACTTTTGCTCTCGCTACGATACTGATGAACTTGAACTCACCTGTTGTGTTGTATTTGAAGACTCGGCTACCGAGACCTTTACTCACCTGTTTGCACGTGTTTGAACTGTGCACGTTTGTCAATAAATATCTTGAAAGATACTCACCTTCTTCCTTTGTGTGTGGTCGTGACAATTATCTGGTTGCTTCCTCTTTTTATTTTTCAAGGCCCAAATTGAACCACTTGGAAATTTGGTTCAAATTTTGATGCATAGCTGTTCATTCAAATGTCCAACATTGTTATGCAATTGTTACTTTTTGACATTGATTAAAAACTATGGACTTGGACTAATCTTGATTAATCCCTCTGCTTTACTTAAATGTATCAGCTTAATTTATTTTAATAACACCTGTGCTTACTTCACGGCCACCTCTTTTGTAGATTGTTCACACATCAGACTTACTGACTAATGATCTATGAAGAAGATGTCTCTTTCCTCTTCTGTCTTTATTTCTATTCTTATATCTTTGGGCAGTTTTTTGAGTCCAGTGTTGATGTTAAGTTATAATGTTACATTGTGATGCAGTATGTTATTCCATTTTGAAAGATATTTCATTTACGCCACTACAGTTGCAGCTCTAATTCGCACTGGTATTAATTATTTTTTCAAGGTATTAAAAAAGGTAGTAAAAGGTATTAAATTCGATTTAAGAAGTTCTGTATATACCCTGTATTAGTGACTAATAAACTAGTAATCTCACTAGTTTTATCCAGGTTCAGTGAGTCAAGATAATTTGATGTGCACACTTCTTAAGCAGTCCTTAATGTCGATTATAGATCAGATTGATCCACCATGACAAATATATTTGTACCATTTAATATATTTGAGATGATGTGGTTTCCTCAGTGTATATTCTTCATAAGAATATGTAAATGTTAGAAAGTCATACAAACATCCATTTTGTTGTCAGGAGTGGACGAGGTTTACACAAGTAAACAAGCACTGCCACAATATAATAGTAGTTTAGTAATTCTGAGGAAAACATATATTTGGTTAAAATATTTGTTGTTTGACATTAAATGGGACATGTAGTATTATAAACTATAATGTAAGTGTATTTTTTATCATAGCAGTAAATATAAATCAATTGTAAGCTGACTAATGCAGTCCTAATTACTAGCTCAAATAAGTAAATGCCTTTTCCTCTTCCCAGTTAAAATTTAGGCTGTTTTCTATTATTTCATTTTAATTTAGTGTTTTAAAGACTAGAGATAGAAGGTACAGCTGTCATAAAACCAGAGAGAAAGGCTGTAAAATCAGTGCGTTCCTATTGGCCCATGTTACAGGACTCAGCTTAGCCTGACGGTTAGGCTTTTCTCAGACCAGGTTAGTTTAACAGCATTAGTTGCCCAGTCCTCCGGCTGCATGTTCCTGTTGTGTAAATATGGCACATAATCCTAGAGTTTGCACTTGGCTAACTAGGTCCCAGGTCAAGAAGCAGACAGACTGGCTAAACCAACCGTTTGCTAGCTGTCTCACGTCACAGAAATCAGTTAATTCTCAGCACATAGAGATGCTTTTACCTAGATATCACACTTTAGAGAATGTGTCTGTTCCCCCAGTTAGAAAATACAAAAAAATACCCAAACCAAATTAAGAGTAACAATTAAATTGATGTTTGACAAATAAAAAATGTATAAAATACAGAGAAACAAGTGATAAAGCTTGACTTTTTGGCGGATTTGCGTATACCCACTTCTAAATCCCCTCTAATGCGCACCATTAGTGTCCTGCATTAGCCAAAATCATGAGAGTCCAAAACATCCAGTCATATGTGAATAAATGCAAATATTCACTAAGAACACCCAATAAAGACAGTGATGCTGCAGTCAGGACTGTGGCGTCGGCTTGCTTTTGAATATATTTGATTGCGCCAGCTCCATCTCCCGCACCCCAGTAGTGTAGCGCGGGGCACAAACTAACGCGGGGTTAGTTTTAACACTTGTGGTTTAAATATTTCCACACATGCTAGCTTAACCAAAATTACTACTTGCCATAGCAGCATATGGAGAGAAAAAAGCGCGCCAAAATTTAAAAGCCTTTTGAAGATATCGCTGAATATTTATTTTATCATAGTAAAAGTAAATTTCTGGCTGAAGTACTGTTGTGCTCCCGGTTGTTTAATGTTCGTGGAGGCGTGAAGGACACAACACAACAACGTTATTCCGTTTCAGGAACTTTACTTTGTAAAATATGACTTTCAACAGCCGGATTAATGCTCTTGCCCAATGCAAATGGGTTGCCATCAGCATCGGAGCCTGCGAGCATACTGGTGTTTGGCTAATATAAACAAAACAGCGAACTAATCCCTACCTGATTACGTAACAGCATCTGATTAGACAACACAGAACTCACCATTTACACATACAAAACGACTGTAATTTAGCTTGCATTAAATAAACGAACACTATAACAGTACACTTTTCAATTCAGTTTTAAGTATTCATTTAAAATGAGACAAATATGCTATTATTTTAATCTCCAATTCGTTATTTATCAGTTTTGCAAACCACCAGAAGACACTAACCTCTATTATATTCCAATGGCGCAGATGGGGAACGTTTTAACACTGTATGACACTATGCCCCACTGTTATTAATCTATGCTATTCTATGACATTAGCGATGTAATTTACACTTATTACTTTTATGGATTTTTATGAGAAACCACAAGAAACAGGTGAATAAAGGCTGACAATCCATGTTTAATGTTCAGATGTTATTATTTCAAGAAATGTAAAGCATTTTGGCTCGTTTATGTGTGTGGTGTTCTATGAGAGCTGTGTGTGGAGGGAGGGGAGTGTTTTTCTGAATGTCTATATGTGTTTCATCAATTTGTCCACATTATTTTGAACTACTGTACAGCTGTGTGTTGCGATGAGGGCCGTTCAAAGCATGCTTGCCAATGTGTTCATTGTCAAATGCAAAATTTGCCTTTTTTTTTAAACGTCATTACTTTATTTGAAAGAGTTAACACATGTATTTCATTGACAAAATATTTGAGTTTGTTGTGTAAATTTTTTTCATTCGATCAGATAACATTTGAAGCTGTCATATGGTCATGTTACAACGTGCCCCTCAAATGTTACCCCACCTACGGGGCATGTTGTCACATTTTACATCTTATAGAAAAGCATTAAAAACTGCCAGATCGGATTACTTTTTGTCTCTTTAAGAAGAAAACAAACATAACCCTAGGTATCTATTCAATACAGTGGTTAAATTAATGAAATATAAAGCAGCAACAGATGCAGACATTTCCTAACAGCACAGCAGTAATGACTTTATGAACTACTTTGCTTTCAAGATTGACACTATTAGAGATAAAATTGTAACCATACAGCCGCCCGCTACAGTATCGCATCAGAATCAGAATCAGAATGAGCTTTATTGCCAGGTATGTTTACACATACTAGGAATTTGTTTTAGTGACAGCAGCTTCACAGTGCAATAGAGTGACAGTGACAAGACAAAACATAGATTATAAAAAAGAACAATATACAAGTACACAAGACAAAGTGCAAAATAACAAAAACACAATATACAGAGTATGCCATTACTAGGTGCAGGTATATTAGGTGTAAATTTGGATGTAAGTAAGTATTAATAAATACTGAATAGATTAATAAAGTGTATAATAGTGCTGTATGTTCCACGTTTACTGACAAGTGTTCATGAGATGGATTGCCTGGGGAAAAAAACTGTTCCGGTGTCTGGTCATCTTGGTGCTCAGTGCTCTGTAGCGCCAACCAGATGATAACAGTTCAAAGAGCGAGTGTGCTGGATGTGAGGGGTACAGAGTGATTTTGCCAGCCCTTTTGCACACTCTGGATAAGTAGAGATCTTGAAGGGTAGGAAGGGTTGTACCAATGATTCGCTCAGCAGTCCGGACTATGCGACATAGTCTTCTGAGATCAGAATTGGTAGCTGAGCTGAACCAGACAGTAACTGAAGTGCAGAGGATGGATTCAACGATGGCAGAGTAAAACTGTTTCAGCAGTTCCTGTGGCAGGTTGAGCTTCTTTAGCTGGCGGAGGAAGTACAGTCTCTGCTGGGCCTTTTTCACATTGGAGTCTATGTGAACATCCCACTTCAGGTCCTGGGAGATGGTATTGCCAAGGAACCTGAATGACTCCACTGTGTTAACAGTGCTGTTCATGATGGTGAGTGCGGGGAGAGCAGGGGGGTTTCTCCTGAAATCAATAATCATCTCCACAGTCTTGAGCGTGATCTCCAGCTTGTTATGACTGCACCAGACAGCCAGCTCTTTAACCTCCTGTCTGTAAGCAGACTCATCACTGTCTTGAATGAGGCCGATGAGTGTGGTGTCGTCTGCGAACCTCAGGATCTTGACAGAGGGCTCTTTAGAGGTACAGTCATTCGTATACAGGGAGAAGAGCAGTGGGGAGAGAACACAACCCTGAGGGACGCCAGTGCTGATAGTCCGGGTGCTGGATGAGAATTTTCCCAGCCTCACTAGCTGCTGTCTGTCTGTCAGGAAGCTGTTGATCCACTGACAGAGAGCGGTGGGCACGGAGAGCTGAGATAGTTTGGGAAGAAGGAGGTTTGGGATGATGCTGTTAAAGGCTGAACTGAAGTCCACAAACAGGATCCTCACATAAGTCCCTGATTTATCCAGATGCTGCAGGATGAAGTGTAAACCCATGTTCACTGCATCATCTACGGACCTGTTTGCTCGATAAGCAAACTGCAGGGGGTCCAGTAAGGGTCCGGTGATGTCCTTCAGATGAGCCAAAACCAGTTTTTCAAACGACTTCATGACGGCAGATGTTAGCGCCACAGGTCTGTTGTCATTGAGTCCTGTTATTTTGGGTTTCTTTGGAATGGGAATGATTGTCGAATGTTTGAGGCAGTTCGGTATTTCACACATCTCCAGAGACCAATTGAAGATTAGTGAGAAAATGGGGGCCAGCTGGTCAGCACAGGTTTTCAGACAGGCTGGTGTCACACCATCAGGGCCTGGTGCCTTCCTTCTTTTGTTCTGTCTGAATACCTGGCGAACATCTCTTTCACTGAAGTGGATTGTCGGAGTGGGGGGAGCGGTGTTGTTAGGGCTGTTGGAGGTGTGAATGGAGTTTTTTCAAACCTGCAATAGAACTTGTTCAGGTCGTCTGCCAGTTGCTGATTCTCCACCATGCAGGGGGATGGTGTCTTGTAGTCAGTGATGGCTTTCAGGCTGTCCCACAGTGATGAAGAGTCACTGGAAGAAAATTGATTCCTTATCTTTTCGGAATAATTCTTCTTTGCCACTTTGATCTCCTTTTCCAGTGTGTATTTGGCCTGCTTATACAAGACACTGTCCCCTTTCCTGTAAGCATCCTCTTTGGCGTGACAAAGCTGTCTGTGTTTTGCAGTGAACCATGGTTTGTCATTGTTGAAAGTTAAACGAGTCCTGGTAGGAATACACGTATTCCTCACAGAATCTGATATATGAAGTAACAGTGTCTGTGAGCTTGTCCAGATCGGTAGCAGCAGCAGCTTCGAAAACACTCCAATCAGTACATTCGAAACAGGCTTGTAAAACCCGCTCTGTTTCGTTGGTCCATCTCTTCACAGACTTTGCTACAGGTTTAGCAGATTTAAGTTTTTGCCTGTATGTTGGTATAAGATGAACCAGGCAGTGATCAGAGAGTCCCAAAGCTGCCCGTGGGACAGAGTAATATGCATTCCTTATTGTGGTGTAACAGTGGTCCAATATATTACTGTCTCTGGTTGGACATGTAATATGTTGACTGTATTTTGGCAGTTCACGGGAGAGATTTGCTTTGTTAAAATCCCCAAGAATGATTAAAACAGAGTTGTTATTCCGTCACGGTGATCTGATCAGCGAGTTTCTGCAAAGCCAGGCTCACGTGCGCTTGCGGAGGAATGTAGACGCTCACGAGAATGAACGAGCAAAACTCTCGCAGCGAGTAGGACGGCTTACAGTTAATGAAGAGCGCTTCTAGATCAGAACAGCACAACTTCTTTAACCCCCTGGGGTCCAAACACGCGTATACGCGTTTTGTGGCAGTTTCCCAAAAGGAACTTCAATTACTCGGTCATTTCTGATTGTACAGATAAAAGCAGTACATCAATCGAATCTGTAAAGGGTCTACTTTTATTTGTATATACTCACAAAACCAAAAAAAATATTGTGATTTTACAAAATAAAGAAAACAAAAAGGGTGTGCTGTCTGCCGCGTTGATCTCTGTGATCTTCATTCAGAAACGCGTCATTAAAATAGACTATAACTCAGCCAATACACAACACAGAGACATGAGCAATATATGTAGAGAAAGCTTGATATCTATACTTTCAAATGAAGTAATGTTTATCGAAATAAAATATTCTGTGATAAAGTAATCCGTATGAAACCAACACGATGTCCAGTCTCTCTTGTCTGCTTCATTAGTTTTAATTAGATCACGCCCAGGAGCGATTCCAGTCTTTCATATTCAAATCGTCCACGTGAGGGCGCCGCGCCAAAAGTAGACGCCCACATCACAGTAAACAAAGGAGAAAGCAGTTTCTTTTCTTTCAAGTTAGTCCTTTCTGGAAGAAGACGGGCTGTCAGGAATAAAACTTACTTCAGAAGATGAACATTAAATGAGACATGGCGTGAACCAGCAGATGAGATATTTACACAAGTAAGTTTTTTTCTTTTATATTTGTAAGTTGTTACTGTGACAGAATGTGCACACATTTTACCAGTTAAGACTTTTTGCCAACTGTATTTCCTGACTACAGCAAGTGAAACATTATAAAGTATGTTTCATTTCACTGCATCTAAATGTCTCATGATGAGGATGTTTCAACTTTGGTCGGAAAAACGCGCTGGCGCATTTGAGGCACGCTTTTGTAATAACTCCGAAAAGAATGTAAAATTCTCCGTCAGTTTTGATCGTACAAATACAACCAATACATCATTCGAAACTGTAGAGGGTATATTTTTATTTGTATACACTGTGCTTTTATGAAAATAAGAAAACAGTCAGGGCACGCGCTCTGCCTTCACTGTCTCTGTTATATCTTTTCACAGACACATAAATGAAACTAATGTGCATGAAACCTAAATCTAAGTGATTACGTGCCTCACAGACATAATGCATTTACTTGTAGAAAGCTTGAAATGTTTACTTTTACATAAACCAATTCAAATAAAAAACTACTATTCTCTTTTTAAGTAATCTGTATGAAAGGTAGAAGATGTATGGTTTCTCCTGTATCACTTCATTACAAACCTTACACCTGTATTTATCTCACACTGTTTTATTTGCACCTAACTGTTATACGCCTATGCTATACACTACCAGTCAAAGGTACTTTTTTAAAGAAAAATAATTATCTAATTTTGTGAAATAGGTTTACTATGTAAAAAAAAACTGCTCACTTAAAAAAAAAAAAAAAACTTTTAATAATAAAAAGTTTGGCTGGTAGTGTATGTGTTTTCTCCATGTTAGCTCTGTCTTTGTCAGATCATTGTGTTGCTCACATCTACTTGTTTTCTTTGCAGTTTCTGCTGTTCCCCGTTTTCCTGTGTTCAAGTTTCCTGCAAGTGATTTGGATATTGCACCCTCGACATCTTGACTTCTGTGTTTATTACTTTTGTTCCTAATAAAAAGTTTAACTGCACTCACAAGTGAAAGACAAGTTATTTTGTGTGATAGTTAAATATATTCAAAATACGCTTCAAACTAAATGTATATGTATTTTGTCCTTTCATTTTTCCTTTATTCTTTCTGTTGTTTCCTCTCAGTCAACATCCGACTGAATGGCTCATTATGCGGCTCATTATGCAGGTCTTTGTCTTCTCAGGTGTAAATCACAGCATTATTCATGATGATTCACGCCTTCTCGCATACAGCCACTCTAAACAAAAAGTGTCTTCAAAAATTTAAATCTATATACTGTTTTGTGAAAACAAGTGAACTAGATGATTTTCACATCATTTGGTAGAAAAAAACCAAGCCTACCACATCCAATTCTCGAAAGTCCCGAGAATAAATATTCTGTATGTGTTAGATGACCTTATTTCAGTGACTTCAAAAATTTAGTTTTTCAAAATGCACGCATAAACATTGTTTTCTCAAAAACTTAAAAGTGTACATTCATGTTGCTTACATATTTTTGTAGTCCAATTTGTGCTAAATACAATGTATTTAGATTTAGGATATTAATATGTTTTTAACATACTGAAAAAAGCACAAATGTCAAGGCATGTCAAAACTTCTTCAGGGCCCCAAAACACCCCCGGGCCCCAGAGGGTTAAAACTGTTACATCTGTACACCACCTTTCATTGATGTAAAAGCACGTCCCGCCGCCACGCGATTTCCCCATTGATTCTGCATTGCAATCGCCTCTAAACAGCTGGTAGCCCGGCAACAGGATCGCGCTGTCTGGTATCGCGTCATTCAGCCAGGTTTCCGTGAAACACAGAGCGGCAGAGTTTGAGAAATCCTTGTTAGACCGGGAGAGCAGGAAGAGTTCGTCCGTTTTGTTGGGAAGGGAGCGGAGATTTGCCAGATGTATGCTTAGCAATGATGTGCGGAGACCACGCTGTCTGAGCTTCACGAGCGCGCTGGCTCGTTTTCCCTGTCTCCGCGTCCTGTATCGCTTGATCAGCGCCGGGTTGATTCATCCCGGGTAAAACTGATTTTGTTTGCAAAACAAAAAACAGGAAAAACGAACAAAAACACTAAAACAACTGGAGAGCTATGCACAGAGGCTGCCATCCGCGGCGCCATCATGTTGTTAATCAGGTGTGCTATAGATCTCCTGAGGAACATTTCAATGCATTCTCTACTATAGGAGTGGTAGAATTGTATAAATTTGTTAAATCATCTAAACCTACAACATGCATGTTAGACCCTATTCCATCTGATCTACTAAAAGGGGTGCTTCTAGAAGTTATAGATTCTCTTCTGAATATAATTAATTCATCATTATCATTAGGATATGTCCCCAAAACCTTCAAACTGGCTGTTATTAAGCCACTCATTAAAAACCACAACTTGGTCCCAATGAGTTAATTATTTACAGACCAATTTCGAATCACCCTTTTCTGTCAAAGATACTAGAAAAGGTAGTATCCTCACAATTATGTTCCTTCTTACAGAAAAATGGTATCTGTGAGGATTTCGTCAGGTTTTTCGTCAGGACCACAGCATTCTTTTAAATAGACTTGAAAATTATGTAGCCATTAATGGTAGTGCAGTGGCATGGTTCAAATCGTACTTATCTGACCGCCATCAGTTTGTGGCAATAAATGAAGAGATATCACTAGTGCAGTATGGAGAACCACAAGGCTCAGTACTGGGGCCATTACTTTTTATGCTTTACATGTTGCCCTTGGAAGATATCGTCAGGAAACATGGCTTTGGTTTTCACTGTTATGCTGATGATACTAAAACTGGATGGCGAGTAATTTCTTACTGCTAAATTCTGAAAAAACAATGGTGTTAATTATTGGACCTAAAACCTCCACATGTAATAACCTAAAACACAGTCTAATACTAGACAGCTGCTCTGTAAATTTGTCGTCATCAGTCAGGAACTTAGGTGTGCTATTCGATAACAATCTTTCCTTCGAAAGCCACATTTCTAGTGTTTGCAAAACTGCATTTTTTCATCTCAAAAACAGAAATTACGACCCATGCTGTCAGTGTCAAATGCAGAAACGTTAATTCATGCGTTCATGACCTCAATGGTAGATTATTGTAATGCTTTTTTGGTGGTTGTTCTGCACCATAGACTAAAAAAAGATGGACGACGCATCTCAGCTTAATTTAACTATAGAAAAGTGAAGCTAATGCGTCTCAATATGGCCACTGCCATCTTGGGGGAAATGGCGTAATTTGGAGCCAGAGTCTGCGCAGTAGAGATTCGTTTGGAGACAGAGTCTGCGCAACAGTGTCGAGAGGTGTAGCCGCGGTATCAAAGTCCCGCCCAAACTCCTGCAGACCCAATCGCAAGATCACAATCATGACACCACACCCTGTTTTTATAGCATTAAATAACTACCTAAAAGCGAACTTATTAGAAAAACGAACAATTGAACATGAATAAGCAGTATAAGAACTACCTCACACAATGGAAACCATCTTTGGAAAAAAAAATATTTGAAGTGTAATTCGATTATTTAATTTGGCTCACGTCCCATTAGATTACATGTAGAGGGCGAGGTATATGACCTACACTGCAGCCGGCCACCAGGGGGTGATCGAAAACTTTTGGCTTCTCTTTTGGGGACACGTACGGCACACTTAATATACAAACTCCAGTTGGTCCAAAATGCAGCAGCTAGATTTCTTACTAGAACCAGAAAGTATGACCATATTAGCCCGGTTCTGTCAACACTGCACTGGTTCCCTATTATGCATTGTATAGATTTTAAAATCTTGCTAATTACTTATAAAGCCCTCAATGGTTTAGCTCCTCAGTACTTGGGCGATCTCTTATCACATTATATTCCCTCACATCTGCTGCATTTTCAAAATTCTTGCAATTTGATAATACCTAGAATATCAAAATCAACTGCGGGCAGCAGATGATTTTCTTATTTAGCGCCTAAACTCTGGAACAATCTACCTAACACTGTTCGGGAGGCAGACACAATCAGTCAGTTGAAATCTAAATTATAGACACATCAATTTATTATTTACAATACTGCGTTATTGACACACTATTGTCCTGTTTAATACTGTGTTTATATAAATAAAGGTGACTTGACTTGACTTATGTGCACTTTGATGGATTAAATACAGAGCATAATTTGCCATACTTGGCAGTTGGCACATGTCACTTCACTTTCACTTTTTCACTTTCAATTAGTGCAAAAATATTGCTTTTTTTCTTTTAAAGAAAGTTTAATTTGAGTATTTTTTTATATTATGTTTCCAGAGGTGTAATTACAATATTACTAATGTTTTTGACATGATTTAAAATTTTAAAATTAGATTTTTGAGAGATTAATGACTGTTTTCCACCATTTCTCATCCTCTGACAGTCAATTTTGGTGTTTTCCATTTAAAAGCTCAAGTGAAACAGCCAACTTTTATGATTGGCTCAGAAGTAATTATTGTGTGATAAATTTTTCATCTAATGGTTGAGTGGGGAGTTTGTCCCCTTTCTTTTTTCCTAGCCTCTCTCTAAATTTGTTGAATGTTATTCCCTAGGAGACATAAAATTGGTATATAATAATTGAGATCAGTCTTTGTAGATTTCCTAGATTTAATTAATTGTACAACAGCCAACTTAATCTCTGTAGGTGTCACACGGAGAGTCAGAGACGTGCGGATCCATTTGCAGCATTTATTAGAATCGTCAACAGGCCAGAATAATCACCAGAAAACAGGAACAACGTAGGTAATCCGGGAAACAGTTCAATAGACAGGCAATGGTCGCAATGGCAGGAAGCAGGAATCGTCAACGGGGTACACAGTCCAGAGTCATACACAGATAATCCAACACAGAGATAAACGCTTAGAATTACGACCATAGGAACAATAAGACTTCGCAAGGTGGCTGTGTGTGTGAGTGGCTTAAATGCAGACAGTGTGATGAGGTGCAGCTGTGACCAGTAATCAGTAAAGTGAGAGCAGGTGAATGCAGTGATTAGAGCAGTGGCTTGTGGGGATTGCAGTCCAGAATGTGTGTGCAAGAGTTCATGATGAGAAGACAGACCAGATACATGACAGTAGGGTACTGGCCGACCAGGATCAGGTTTGGACACCCTGGTATAGGATCTAGCATACATGCATTACATATCTACATGTTTTGATGTTAATTGCTTTGTGCCATTAAACTGGGGTTAACTTTTATCTTTTTGTTTTTCCACATTAGATCTAACAGTGCTTAAAGAGGAGAGAGAAGAACTTAATGAAACTGAAGAAAAAGATCAGTTTGAGAATCTTCATGATCTGGAGAAAAATCTTTGTATTCCTTACAGTCTGAAAAAACTTCTAAACAAAAAAGAGCTCAAAAGACAGGAACTATGAGTAATTTCATTTGTTGTCAGCAAAGACACCTTAACAGACACATGAGAATTCACACAGGAGAGAAGCTTCACACATGCACAATACAGTGCTCTAAGCCTTGAAAACATTAGAAATAAAATATAAGTAACAAAGCAGGCATACAAAAACCTACTTTTCTTCAATTAATTTTATATGGATTTTTTTTAACATTACAGGATCATCTCACAACAATAACTTTAATAACAAAAAGTCCACTGTCTTCAAACAGGTAGAAATAACAATGCTCGTACTAAATGCTATTACTTGAGCATTAATCGCAAATTTGTCTTGATAAAGAGAAGCATTTCTGCCTTGTCATCAGTTAATCCAGCGGTACTACACTTTGTAACATATTCATTCATATATTTGCGCTACGCCACCGCATACAGCGTCTTCATACGCTGATGAAACTTACTAGAGAAGTGTAACATAAATGCGTCTGTACATAAATACAAATTAAATTCACGTCGCGCACGCGGAGGAATCGCTAATTCTAGCAGTTTCACACCATCCTATTTTATATAATACGTCTCTAAAAGATTATAAAAATCAAATAAAAAGAGAAGCTGCTTGGTTCGCGGTGTAAGTGGAAACAGGAATAGATGGTACATTTGAACACCGAAATAAATAAATGAATGGAATTTTTACATTATGTACGTTCATTCAAAAGTTTGAGATCTATAAGAATTTACATTTTTTTTTTAAAGTTTCGAATGCTTATCAAGGCTGTATTTATTTGATCAAAAATACATAAAACAACACTAAACTGGAATATAGTAAATTAAAATGAAAAATGATATTTGAATACACTTTAAAATATTGATTTATTAATGAATTCAGACATGGTTCTAATACAGTGATTTATTATCAATGTTGGAAAGTTTTAACTGCTTCCTTTTTTTTAAATGAACTTTTCCATGATTTGATAAAAAAAAAAAAAAAAACTTTGCATCTCAGGAATAAATTATATTTTTTATATAGATTATTGTCACACCATGCCAGCAGAGGGAGCTCTTACCCACACTGACTGTTGCTGCTCCCTCTGCTGCCTCTATGGTGGCTTCCTGTTTGTCAGCCATAAAAGCCAGCTCAACACACACACCGCGAAGTATTGATTTGCTATTGCGGATTTTACCAAGCGTTATTCCTTGCTCCCCGGTTTTCCTAGTCTCCTTGTTGTTTTCCCTAGCCATAGTTCTGTTTTTGTTTTCCCGGTCTTAGCCATAGATTTCTAGTTTCTTGTTTTCTAGTTTCTTGTTTTCATTTCATTGTTTCATTTGGACTGCCCACCTGGATTTTACCCACGCCTGTTTTGTTGGATTACGCTCTTGGATTGTCTTCGCTGTTGTTGTTTGCTGGTGTTTTCTACCCTGTCTGCCTGTCTGCGATCATCATAATAAAGCCTTGCATTTAGAGCCACCTCTCACCGTCTCCTCTGTAACAGAATACTTCGCCACACCCGGATCCAGCGGCTTTGTTCTACCACCAGCACCAACATGGACCCAGTCATCAGCTTCGCCCTCAAGTCACAAGGTAACCGATCCCTCGAGGACCACATCCAAGATTTCCTGGACATTATGCCATATTCTGATTTCCCAGACTATGCACTGATAGATTTATTTTCCCATGGACTAAATGAACCACTACGCACCATGCTAATAGTTAGTGGTCCTCGGGGGTCGCTTATGGAGTTTTTGGACTTTGCTTTGTTGGTCACCGGCTCCTCATTTACTGTGGGAACTGTTGAGGAGTCGGAGGACAAAACTCATGTCACAGCTCACGATCATAAGCCACATACCATGTCTGCTAGCCCTGAGCCACAGCACACAATGTCTGCTAGCCCTGAGCCACAGCAGAAGATGTCTACTAGTCCTGAGCCACAGCACAATATGTCTGCTAGGCCAGAGCCTCAGCACAAGATGTCCGCTAGCCCGGAACCACAGCACAAGATGTCTGCTAGCCCAGAGCCTCAGCACAAGATGTCTGCTAGCCCAGAACCACAGCACAAGATGTCTGCTAGCCCAGAACCACAGCACAAGATGTCTGCCAGCCCAGAGCCCCTTCACAAGATGGCTGCCATCCCAAGACCCGTTCACAACATGGTCGCCATCCCAGAGCCCGTTCACAAGATGCCCACCCTTCCTGAGCCTCTTCACAAGATGGCCGTTATCCCTGAACCTGTTCACAAGATGGCCACCCTTCCTGAGTCAGTTCACAAGATGGCCGCCCTTCATGACCCTGTTCACAAGATGACCACCCTTCCTGAGTCAGTTCACAAGATGGCCGCCCTTCATGACCCTGTTCACAAGATGACCACCCTTCCTGAGTCAGTTCACAAGATGGCCCCCTTTCCTGAACCTGCTAACAAGATGGCTGCCACCACTCCAGAGTCTGCACTCAAGATGGCTAACACCACACCAGCCAAGCCAGCGACTGCTAATGCTACGACAGCCAAACCAGCATCTGCTAACTCCATGTCAGCCAAGCCAGCATCCGCCAAAGCCATGTCAGTCAAGCCAGCATCTGCCAACACCACGCCAGCCAAACCAGTGACTGCTAATGCTACGACAGCCAAGCCAGCTACTGCCAATGTCACGTCTGCCAAGCCAGAGCCCGCTCACGTCATGTAAACAAGACCACAGCCAGCTAGCGTCACGTCTGCTTCTCTCGAATCCACCCCAGCTGTTGTTTCTGCCAAGTCAAGCCACGTCACAGCTGCTATTCCTGCTGAGTCAAACCAAGCAGCTCTTCCTGAGTCAGGTCAAGTCACAACTGATCCTCCAAGACCAAGTCACGTCTCCCCCGAGAGTTCAGAGCCAACGCTCCCAAGCCATGCAGAGCCAACGCTCCCTAGCCATGCAGAGCCAACGCCCCCAAGTCACGCAGAGCCAATGCTCCCGAGCCTCACGCCCACTGACCTGGAGGGCATTCCTCTGCCAACTGCATTACTTGTTATGGCAATCGCCATTTTGAGTGTGTGGGCTGTACACTGCGCCCCAGTGGCCTCTTCTGCCCATGAGTCTGTCCACAAGTTTGCTCTGGAGGCTTCATCTGCACGCATGTCCGCTGCGCCTATACCTCTTTCGGAGGTGGCGTGCATAGCAGAACTTCACGCTCTGCCAGCTCCGCCAAGGCTTCACACTCTGCCCGCTCCGCCAAGGCTTCACGCTCTGCCCGCTCCGCCAAGGCCTCACGCCCTGCCTGCTCCGCCAAGGCCTCACGCTCTGCCCGCACCGCCAAGGCCTCACACTCTGCCCGCACCACCAAGGCCTCACGCTCTGCCCGCACCGCCAAGGCCTCACGCTCTGCCCACACCGCCAAGGCTTCACGCTCTGCCTGCACCGCCAAGGCTTCACGCTCTGCCTGCACCGCCAAGGCTTCACGCTCTGCCTGCACCGCCAAGGCTTCACGCTCTGCCTGCACTGCCAAGGCTTCATGCTCTGCCTGAACCGCCTATGCTCCCTGCTCTGCCAGCACCGCCAGGGTTCCCTTCTCTACCTGCTCCGCCAAGGTTCCTGGCTCTGCCTGTTCCGCCAAGACTCCTTGCTCTGTCTGCTCTGCCAAAATTCCCTGCTCTGCCTGCTCCGCCAGGACTCCCTGCTCTGCCTGTACCACCTAGGCTCCCTGTCATCTCTGTCTCGGCTTTTGGGGCCGTTCCAGAAGTCTCTGTCTGCCCAGTAACAGCCACGAAAGCCGTACCTGAAATTCTCGTCTGCCTAGTCACGGCTAAGGAGGCCACGTTTTCCCATGAACTCTTTACCTCTCTCCTTGTTCTGTCTGCCTCCTCTGTCCCTACTCTCCCCAGGTCCCAGTCCATGATGCGGCCTCCTGTTCCGCCCTGGAGGGCTCATGCGCCTCCTGTTCCGCTCTAGAGGGCTCCTGCGCCCTCATTTTTAAAATGTAATTTCCAGGTTTCCCATGGCAATGGGAACCCAGGTACAGGCAGCACCATTCAGATGTTCAATACCACCAGTCAGGTCACAAGCAGTCAGAGCCCAGGAACCAGCAGCCAGGTAGACATCAGAAGAACGCAATTCAGTATGAAGACAGACTTTCACACAACATAATATATTGAATATTTTTTACATTTAAAGGGTTAGTTCTGCCAAAAATCATGTCATAAACCTATTAGAAGACAAATGAAGATCTTTTTAATGAGTCAGGTGCATAAAAATTACATCCAGAAACACATTTTATCATAACCTACACATAATAATATTATAACAACAGTATATAAAATAATAGCAAACATTTGGCAACTAGTAAGATGACCTCAAATAGAGATGTAGCTTACAAAAGTACTTTCTGTTGATATTAACGGGGTAAAAATGTTTAAGTTTTTGCAGATATCATAACATTAAATATTCTGAGGTTAAAGTACTCACCGTAAACAGATCGCAAGACGTTCTGCAGGGCCTATAGCCTGACGCAGTGTGGTATCTTGCTTTTCAATCATCGGGGCGACCATTGTGAGCAGCCGATCAAATTCGGCAGTACTGAGCCGAAAAAACTCCTTGTGGCGATCCTCATCCAGGCGAAGCTCTTGAATTAAGGAGTGGAACTCTCCCCGCTCATTCCGCAACCGGAGGATAGGGTGAACCCACAACCTCTTTTGCAGAAGCTGTCGTCGTCGTCGTAACAAACACAGTGCAAGCACATCGGAGTCCATGTTGCGAACAGGCGCGTGACGTCATATCCTACTCCCGCCCATATTCGCAGCGGCATGCGAAAAAATTACGCATGCTGAAAGTCTAGTGTGACCGCGCCTTAAGGCTTGGTAAATCTGGGTATCATCTGCATAGCTGTGATATGCAATTTACTACATTTTACAACCTTTTACAACCTTGCAGACACCCTGGCAAACAAAATAACTAGGGATGCACAATATTTATCGGACAGATAAATTATCGACCGATATGGGTAAAAATTACGTAATTTTTATTACTCCGATAAATAAATGAAATCCGATCTGATAAAGTACTCTTGCTGGTAAATCAATCAATCAGTCTGGTTTATCTGAGATTCATCTGCTTTCTGAGCGCAATTGACTCTCGGACTTTGTCGCGTGTAATACGTCATCATCTGTGTCGTCATCATCGTCTTCACCGGTCTGGAAGTTTCTCTCGGTGACAAAGGAGGACAATGATATTGCTATTTGCAACACATGTTTAGCAAGGATTCCGAGAGGAGATAAAAACAAAAAAAAAAACGTCAAGTTTTAACATAACAAATCTTATATCTCACTTCAGAGGTCGTCATCGCGGTGAATCTGTTTTAGGGGCCGTTCACATGTCGCGCCTAAAAACGCGTGGAAAACGCTAGGCACGCCGCTTTCTCTTTCTTTCCAAACCGCTCTGTAGCCTGCTCTGCCGTGGCGTCTGCCGTTGCTAAGCAACCATGACCTGTGGTCTCCATAAAGATGCGGAAGTTTCAGCAAAGCATAAATGGATTTTCAGCATTAAAAATCGCTTGCAGTAGCTCTGTTATTAAATTTATTTAAAAAGGTTTATTCCTGTACAGCAGTGGTTCTCAACCTTTTTTGGGCCAGCGCCCCCCTACCCATTATTCAGGTCCCTCACCGCCCCCCCCCCCCCATCAAATAAATCATAGTCTAATTGTCCTCACTGAATATTAAAGTTGATTATTATTAGTATTTTGTGTTTATAATAAGGACTATTATTATATTTATAGAAATTCAAATGTATAGGGTAATTACAATTTTTACTAAATTAATTCAAGAATGCACTGAATTGATCAAAAAAAAAAAACAGTGATGTACTTTTTTGCAATTATATATAAAAAAACAGTAATAACATTCATTTACAGAGTTTGTAAGCAAATTGGTGATTTTCATTGCAACAGCGTCAGTGTTGTTGTGATGCTGATATACTTTATTGCCCCAAATTTAAAAAAACTAAATAAAAATTCCTGTTGAGAACATATCCAAAAGGACATTTTTACATAAGCAATTTTAGTTTGTTCTTCCATTTCTGGAACTCTTGAACACCTTTTTTACTGTTGTGATATGTTTGGATATTTTTAATTAGCTTTTAGTAAAATAAATAAATAAATATCCCTTGGAAAATACCCTCCATTTAGAGAATATATTGAATTCCCTTTTTTTCTGAGATAGTGGACATGGTTAATTTTGTGGGTAATACCACATTTACACATGCAAATGGAAGAAATGTAAATTCTACTTTACAATATTTCACAATTTTTAGAATATTTCAAAGTTTGCTTACAAATACCCCTAAAGAAAACTAAGTACAACACTAAAAGTTGGGATGTTTTGTAAAATGATAAAATCTATGATTTTTTAATTCTATTTAACTTTTATTTAATTGACAACATTACAAAGAAAAGATTTCCAAAGTTTTCACTGACCAACTTACATGTATTTATAAAATATAAAAAAAAAAATGTTAAGTCACAAAAGTGCAACACACTCCAAAACAATTGGGACAGAAGAAAAATAAAAGTGAAAAGGTTATAGAATAAGCTAAACTGCTTTGAAACAGTTGACAGGAGGCAGGTGAATTGGTAATAGGTGAGGGGATCATCTTTGGTTATAAAAGGAGTCTTTGCAAGCAAAGCTAGATCGTGGCTCAAAATTCATCTATATTAACAAAAATAAGTTGGCCAAATTTGTTTCTTTGTAATTCAGTCAACTAAATAAATGTTAAAGAGAACAAATTACATATTCTTGATATTATAGCATTCAGCATGATTTCTGAAAGATCATGTGACACTGAAATCTAGAGTAATGAAGCTTAGCATAAGAGGAAAACACATTTAAAAATATATTCAATTAAAAAGCTTTTTTTAATGGTATTTTTTAAACACAAATGCAACCTTTTTTTATTCATCCATTAAAAAAATCTTATTTGCCTTTTTTAAAACTAATGTATATTTTATTTATAATATATAGGCCTATTTTAAAAGCATGTTACCCATCTAAACCCAAATATAACACAGCCCACATAAACCCATACATAATTTTATTTCAAATATGAGTCAGACTGTGTCCGAATCTTTCGTCCGAATTTTTCGCACGTTAAAAAATAAATACCTCACGTAATCTTAATCACACTTGCACACTGCCTCCGTAATTTTCGTCCATCATAAAAAAATTTGGATCAGGTTTGATTTTTTGCATTTTTTTGCATCTGTAGCAAGCATTTTGAGAGGTGTTTTGACAGTTCAGAGCCACCGTACAAGCGAACGCCAAAATCCAGAATTGCGTCTGTCAAGTTCATTCACTTTGTCCCGCAGCACAAAGTACTGTAAAGGTCTTTGTACGCTGAGTTCGCAAAAATTAGTGGTCTTCCTGATAATATGTGGCTCCAGTAATGCTAGCAAAGCATCAAAGATTACTGACATCCTGAAATAAATTTTTAATCACCCGGGATAATCCTGCAGTTTATTAATAAGGAGGTGCACCTTCAAAGTATTCCATCATTCCTCTATATCTGTTTCTCTTTTTAAGAAGAGAGTGGACCACAACATCGTTCTATTTCCTGTTGTTTTGCGTTTTTTTCACAACGGATGAATTAATACGCATCAGACTTTCTGTGCATGACAAATTTTTAGGATTATGAATACGAAAAAACGCATACAAAAATTTCGGACTCAGTATGCAATGACCTTAACACTGCTACACTGGACGCGAACGGCGCACCAAATTGCGTTAAAGCACATAGATCCCGTTATAATCAGTCATTCAGTAACAAGCGCGAGCGCTACAGTAAACGCATTCCGCGCGCTTATGCTGCAGACAAGTTGACAAATAGATACAGAAAGTGCGCTTTGATGCATCCATTGTAGAAATGGCATTAGGATGTGGCAGACCATTTTCTTCTGCAAGTTTGAGCTCAATCATATTTGGTTTAAACTCGTCTTAACCAAACGCCCCCAAAAACACCTCAGCACCCCCTTTCAAAATTATTGCTTTCAGTGTCCCCCGGTGCTCTCCCAACGCCCCCCTTGAGAAACACTGCTGTACAGCTATGACAAGCTGTTTCTCCACCATGGCAGTGCATTCAATGTTATTAAGGGAAAGGGGGAAGCTGATTGGTTGGTTCATGTCACATTACCTGCGTTGGGCTTGCGGCATTCTGAAAAGTTGAGATGTTTTTATCTCATTCTGATGTTTTGTGTGAATGTGATGCACAAATTCATAATATGTTCAATAAGAACTGGACTACACGTAAGCTTTATCGGACATTTGGACATCTGACGTTACTCCGTGATGCACTTTTCATTTTTTCCAGGTTGACAAATGTCAAAGCATTTTATTTATTTAGAATTGTGGTGCCTTACACAAAAAAATAAAAACATTTTTGAAGAATCAGGACTGATGTTTGCCATGATTGTTAGACCCAGATATATAATATACATTTTATTAGTTTTTCTTAGATTTTGTATTCTCCTGGGTGCACAAAATTATCATAAAAAAATATGAATGTATTGGGTATCGGTATCGGCCACAAGAAGGACTTAATTATCGGCTATCGGTATCGGTAAAAAAATGTCATATCGTGCATCCCTAAAAATAACTATAAATCACTATGGTCAATCAATCTGTTAATTGGAGGAGCTGCTTTTCTGCTGTCTACTCCATGCGAGTGGAAGTGTTCAGAAATGGCGAGGATATTGTTACGTTCTCGCAAGATCTGGTGTCACAAAATCATAAAATACATATATATATTGAGACTTTAATTTTTTTCGGTAGAGACCAGCCCTACTTGTGACACAGAATGAGTTTGGAAATTATTTTTCAGTTTTCTTTGATAGAAATAACTCTCTTTACACCAAAGACATTTGTGGTTTTTCTCCAGTGTGAGTTCTCATGTGGACTTTAAGGATTTGTTTTGTGGAATATCTCTTTTCACACAGTTCACACGGGAAAGGCTTCTCTCCAGTGTGAATTCTCATGTGTTTTTTAAGGGTTGCATTTACGACAAAAGCCTTTCCACACTGCAAGCAAATGAAAGGTCTCTCTCTAGTGTGAGTTCTCATGTGTACTGGAATGCTTGATTTTTGAGCAAATCTCTTTCCACACAGTTTACAGGCGAAAGGCTTTTCTTTGGTGTGAACTCTCACGTGAACCGTGAGGTGTGCTTGCTTCCTGCAATTCTTTCCACAGTAAACGCACATGAAAGGCTTTGTTTTTCTGATGTGAGTTTTGACATGTTGCTTAAGCTGTTTCCAGTCTGGGAAAACCATTTTGCATCTTCCACTTTGACATACAATCTTTTTAGTGTGAACTCTCATGTGCTGATAAATGTCTTTTTTGCATCTGAAACTCTTTCCACACTGACCACATATGTAAGGCTAAAGACATTCTTGAGTGGCATTTCCTGAGGAAGTATTTTCAGTCTTTATGGAAATCTCTTCTGCTGCATAAATTTCTTGACTCTCCTCTTTCAGTGTCGTCATGTCTAAATTGAAAAAGACAAACACAAATGAACTCCAGCTCAATAGTACAAACAACAGACATCAAAACAACTTGAAGATTCAAAGCATTAGAACCAGCAACATTTTTGCTAGATCCTATATTAACCGGAAGGCAGTGTTAATTTCATTAAAGAATCATTTGTGTCAAAAAATTTTAAACGAAAATGAAACAAAAACTCGTTTTTAATAACAAAAAGGATGATGGAAATCTATTGACATTTTCCACAACAAATAAAAATGAGAAAAACGTAAAATTTACCATCCCTCCCATAGATGTGGCATTAGAAACACCCTCGCATTAGCGTTAACTACCCTGATAGCACACATATGTCACGAGGTGACGAAATATTTAACTTTTTACTTTGGCAGGAGGAACTAATGTTTGCCGCGATTGCCTCCCGTCGGACCCATAACAAAGGAACACCGGGCTAGTTCCGGGTTAGCGCAAAATCCCCGCGAATGGGATGATTAGCCGAAATTGTGGATCTCGGAGGCAGCATGAGGGGATGGAAGGAGGAGAGGAAGTGGGGCTGGGAGACGGGTGCGGGACTATGAGTGTGGGAGAAGGAGCACGTTAATGCAACTGGAGGAAGGAAGCCGCTGTACAGTAAGATTGTTTGTGAGAGACTGTGAGCAGACCAATTGATCTCCATCTTCTCCCTCTTGTCTATGGGACTCCCTGATGTGAATGCCAGGTCAGAGAATGGGCAACGGCCATCTATATATGTATTTTCCACTGAGTGCCGAATTGTAGTGATGAAGTGATGTGATGCACTGTCTTGATGTGTGAAGTGTGAACTTAAACCTGCTGGATGACCATTACTTACCTGAGTTTTCCATCATGTTCTAAGACGCAAGAAGAGGCTAACATTGTTGTACTCCACAGATATTGGAATGTATTATTTGACAGCCCTTCAGGAGGATTGCATACCGGAAGACTCCTCGACTGCTTTGCAGTAAAATCCCCCAGCCGTAAGTTCTCTGTCTGTCAGTGTTGAAGAAGAGGATTACGTGCCTGTATACTCACCTGTCTGCTTTGCAGTAAACCCCCGCAGTAAGCCTTGTGTCGGCCAGCCCCTCGAGAGGATTTTGTACCTGAATACTCACCAACTGCTTTGCAGTAAGTTCCTCCAGCCGTAAGTTCTCTGTCTGTCAGTGTTGAAGAAGAGGATTACGTGCCTGTATATTTACCCGGCTGCTTTGCAGCGAAGCTCTCCAGCCTGAAGCCCTTCAGCCACAAGTCTCTGCCTGTCACCTGGAGAAGAGGAATACGTGCCCGTATACTCACCGACTGCTTTGCAGTAAAATCCCCCAGCCGTAAGTTCTCTGTCTGTCAGTGTTGAAGAAGAGGATTACGTGCCTGTATACTCACCTGTCTGCTTACAGTGAACTTCTTCTGCCGAAAGCCTTGTGTCTGCCAGCCCCTCGAGAGGATCTCGTATCCGAAGACTCACCGACTGCTCTGCGGTGAAGCCCTCCAGCCGTGAGTTCTCTGTTGGTCACCTGCTGATGAAGAGGCGTACGTACCCGAAATACACATCTGAACTGTCCTGCAGCAGCCTCCGTGCAGTCGTGAGCCCGTAGGACGGAACGACGCTGCCCAGAAGACCCATTATTTTAAACTTTTTATTTATTTTTATACTCAATAAATACTGTTACTTGAAGACTTGTTGTCTGTCGTCCTTGCCTGACCTCTGTCCGACTCCCTAAGGGTGGTAACGGGTCTTAGGGGTGGGTGCAGCCGGATTGGCCCGCCCCGACCTGTGACACATACATCACAGAGATGTCTATTTGACGTCTGCATTTACATCTGGAAGATGTATTTTTTTAGATTGTTTGCTCATCCGCAATGCGTCTATTGGACGTTTCCTATCAGATGTCAAAAAGATGTCTTTAAGATGTTTACGAATTAGAATGTATGTAAAACTGACATTTTACAGACTTCTGCCAGATGTTTGTACACAGCAGATGCCTTACCTACATTCTGATTCATAAACATCAGTCAAAGTCAAAGTCAAAGTCAACTTTATTGTCAATTCTGCCACATGTACAGGACATACAGAGAATTGAAATTGCGTTACTCTCAGACCCATGGTGCATACAAGTAACATTAAATACAAACAGTAACATTAAATACAAACAGTAACATTAAATTACAAAGGTAGAATTTAAAAAAAAAAAATGAATAAATACAAATAAACATAATATATAAAATTAAAAACACAATATACAAGTAAGGGCACATGGTAGAGAGTGCAAACCACGTAAACAATGTAAACAATGTAGTGCAACAGAGCTTGTAAAGTGTAAAAGTGTCAGAGCAGTCTTGTTACTGTCTATGAATAGTGTGAGGTAGTTGGCAGACCAATGCTGCACAAAGTGACTGGTGCAGGTCAGTGTGTGTGTGTGTGTGTGTGTGTGTGTGTGTGTGTGTCAGAGTTCAGAAAGTTGTGGGGCAGAAGAGGGGAGTGGGGGCAGAGCCGGGAGAGAGTTGAGCTTCCTGACAGCCTGATGGGTGAAGCTGTCCTTCAGTCTGCTGGTCCTGGCCTGGAGACTCCGCAGTCTCCTCCCTGATGGCAGCAGGCTGAAGAAGCTTTGCATTGGGTGGGTGGGATCAGCTGCTATGCAGAGGGCTTTTTTGGTGAGACGTGTGCTGTAGATGTCTTGGAGGGAGGGGAGAGGGACACCAATGATCCTCTCAGCTGCTCTGACTATGTGTTGGAGAGTTTTCTGGCAGGACGCATTGCAGGCTCCAAACCACACAGTGATGCAGCTAGACAGGATACTCTCGATGGTTCCTCGGTAGAATGTGTGCATGATGGGGGCTGGTGCCCTTGCTCTTCTTAGTTTGCGGAGGAAGTAGAGACGCTGCTGTGCTTTCTTGGCCAGTGCAGTGGTGTTGTTTGTCCAGGAGAGATCCTCAGTGATGTGCACACCCAGGAACTTAGTGCTGCTCACTCTCTCCACAGACGCACCTTGATGGTCAGAGGAGCATGCTGAGTGTGCACTCTCCTGAAGTCAACAACAATCTCCTTCGTCTTCTCCACATTCAGAGAGAGATTGTTGTCTCCGCACCACGTGGCCAGGCGGCTCACCTCGCTTCTGTAGTTTGTCTCATCCCTGTTGCTAATGAGACCCACCACAGTCGTGTCATCCACAAACTTGATGAAGAGGTTTGAGCTGTGTGACGGAGTGCAGTCGTGGGTCAGCAGAGTGAAGAGGAGGGGGCTCAGCACACATCCTTGAGGTGCCCCCGTGTTCAGAATGATAGTGCTGGATGTGTTACTGCCGACCCGTACTGCTTGTGGTCTTCCTGTGAGGAAATCCAACAGCCAGTTACACAGTGAGGTGTTGAGCCCCAGCTGTATCAGTTTTTGTGTGAGCTGTTGTGGGATTATAGTGTTAAATGCTGAACTGAAGTCTATGAACAGCATTCGGACATATGAGTCTTTTTTGTCCAGGTGTGTGAGTGCAGAGTGGAGTGCAGTGGAGATGGCATCATCGGTCGAGCGGTTGGGCCGATATGCAAACTGGAAGGGGTCCAGTGAGGGGGGAAGGACAGATTTAATGTGCTGCATGACTAGCCGTTCAAAGCACTTCATGAGGATGGGAGTAAGTGCAACTGGACGGTAGTCATTAAAACAGGAAGGAGATGACTTTTTTGGCACCGGAATAATCGTGGTTGCTTTGAAACAGGTGGGGATGACAGCCTGGGAGAGTGAGATGTTAAAGATGTCTGTGAAGACATCAGTGAGTTCCACTGCACAGTCTCTCAGTACACGACCAGGAATGTTATCAGGACCCGGAGCTTTGCGAGCGTTGATCCTGCTGAGGGATCTCCTCACACTGTCCGGGGACAAAGTCATTACCTGGTCACCAGGAGGGGGTGGGGTCTTCTGTGCTGTGGTGCTGTTTTGCACTTCAAAGCGAGCGAAGAAGGTGTTGAGCTCGTTCAGCAGGGAGATGGTGCTGTCACAGGTCTGTGGTGGGGGCTTGTAATCCGTGATGGTCTGTATCCCCCGCCACAGGCTCCGTGTGTCTCTGCTGTCATTGAAGCGACGAGATATTCCTCTGGAGTACTGTCTCTTAGCCTCTCTGATGCCACGGGAAAGGTTGGCCCTAGCTGACTTCAGGCTCGCCTCGTCTCCAGCTCTGAAGGCAGTGTTCCGAGCTTTCAGCAGCCTGTAGACCTCCCCTGTCATCCATGGCTTTTGGTTGGCACGGACAGTGATGGTTTTGGTGACTGTTACATCCTCAGTGCATTTGTTAATGTAGGCTGTAACAGTCTCAGTGTACTCCTGGAGGTCAGTGGTGTTGTTGTAAGTGGCAGCCTGTTTAAACATATTCCAGTCTGTGGTGTTAAAGCAGTCCTGTAAAACCTCTGAAGACCCCTCTGGCCACACTTGTATCTGCTTACGAACCGGTTTGGTGACTTTAACAAGCGGTCTGTAAGAGGGCATTAGCATAACAGTGATGTGATCAGAGGCGCCGAGGTGGGGGAGGGGGAAAGCTTTGTAAGCTCCTCTCTGGGTGGTGTAAACAAGGTCCAGTGTGTTATTTCCCCGTGTTGGAAAGTCAATGTGTTGCTGTATTTTTGGAAACACACTCTTTAAGTCTGCATGATTGAAATCCCCAGCCACGATGAGAAAAGCATCGGGGTGAGCTGTTTGCTGCTCACTGATGTGCTGATATAGTTCATATAGTGCCTCGCTCCTGTAGTTGTTGGAGGTGGGAGGGATGTACACAGCACACAGCAGTATAGCTGTATATTCCCTCGGTAGGTAGAACGGCCGGCACTTAATAACCATAAATTTCAGCACTGGTGAGCAGTATTTGCAGACTACAACAGCATCGCGGCACCAAGCATCACTGATATAAACACAAAGTCCGCCACCACGGGTCTTACCCCCCGTGACGACAACCCTGTCGGCACGATAGCATGTCAGCTGGTCGAGCTGAATGGCGCGGTCCGGGACACTGTCGCTGAGCCATGTTTCCGTGAACACAAAAACACAACAGTCCTTTACATTCCTTTGAGATGAACGTAGTAGTCGGATGTAGTCCAGTTTGTTGTCTAATGAGCGTACGTTGGCCAGAATGATGGAAGGGATAGCGGGTTTGTGTGGGCTAGCCGCTAGCCTAGCTCGGATACCTCCGCGCTTACCCCTCTTCTGCTTCCTCTCACACCGCTTGAGGCGCCTCCATTGTGGGCGAGGTGCAGGAGTGGGGGTCGGTGATTGAGTAGGCCTCCGGAGCAGACCCAGATCATTCAGCTCGTCAGAGTCCACAGAGTTCAACTTAAAAACTTTGTTTCTGCCGATGTCGAGCAAAAATGTTCGGCTATAAACGCGCTTAAGGGCAGATAAACGCGACGAAGACGTACAAAAACACTGCGACTTACAGGACGAAAAACACGAAAACACTGTTTGGTCGGGAGAGAGAGAAGCCGCTGCGTGTGCACGCGCCGCCATCTTGAAAAGGTAAAAAAGAGATCCTGAAATGCAGAACATCTTAAATACATCGAATAGATGTCTATTTGACATCTGATAGGAAATGTCTACTAGACGTATTGCAGATGAGCAAACTTTGTCTTGCAGATGTAAATGCAGACGTCAAATAGACATCTCTGAGATGTACGTGTGCTATCAGGGAAGGATTTCTGATGATGATGACCATTATAACACGTCATCACACTCTTGTGAAAAGGGTCCATTTAACATAAGGCTTCAACATTCAGTTAAATTTAATTCATCCATCCTCTATACTAATGTTCCAATGTTAGTACAGCATAATAAAATAATTTTTAACTGAATATCAAATTGTTTAATTAAGGTTTATACATGTTAGTCTCCATGACAGAGTTCAAGATAAATCTTTCTATTGCTAAGTTTCAAATGATTAAACAGCAAGCATAAACTATGCAAACGCAGAAGCTTTTCCTGCACGGTCATTGTTCGTTTTTTTTTTTTTTTTTTGACTATATTCATGAGTCAATAAAGAGGATTGGGGAAATAGGATATATAAGGTGATTTTGAACAGTGCTTACAAGACACTGGATTTATAAAGCACTTTTGGAAAAAAAATTCTGGTTTTCATAGTTTTCATTTACGACATTGTTACCACCTATAACATTTTTTGTGTGTTAAATTACTTTTTGTTATTTTTCGTAATTGAATGAGTAATGTTGTATTAATGAATGTCCAAGTCGAAAGTAGGATCTTCTCAGGTGCATTTTCAAAAATGTTACTTCAGTTGTTTTTAATATTTTTTTTTTCAATTGTGTTAAAGGAGTACTGTAGTTCACTTTCAGAACAAAAATTTACAGATAATCTACTCATCCCTTTATCATCCAAGATGTTCATGTCTTTCTTTTTTCAGTCGTAAGAAAATTATGTTTTTTGTGGAAAACATTTCAGGATCTCTCTCCATATAGTGGACTTCTATGGTCCCCCGAGGCTGAACTTCCAAAGTGCAGTTTAAATGCAGCTTCAAAGGACTCTAAACTATCACAGCCGAGGAAAGAAGGGTCTTATCTAGCAAAACGATCGGTTATTTAATTTTTTTTTTTTTACAATTTACATACTTTTTAACCTAAAATGCTTGTCTGGTCTAGCAGACAGTTCATGACAGTTAGAATATGTCGAAAAACTTTTTTATAAAGGATGTTTGATCTTATTTGCAAGTTCACTTTGTAAATACTTTGGTCGGTACTTCTGCAGCGATGTAGGATGATTTTGAAGTAGGAGAAGTAAATGAGATGGAAGTTTTTTGACAAACCCTAACTGTCATAAACTGGAATACACAGAGTTACGCAGAGCTATGCAAGACGAGCATTTGAGATTAAAAAGTATATAAGTTGTAAATGTTTTTAGAAAATAACTAATCGTTTCACTGTATAAGACCCTTCTTCCTCGGCTGGGATCATTTAGAGCCCTTTGAAGCTGCATTTAATCTACATTTGGGAAGTTCAAACTCAGGGGCACCACAGAAGTCCACTATATGGAGAGAAATCCTGAAATGTTTTCCTCAATAAACACCATTTCTTTACAACTGAAGAAAGAAAGACATGAACATCTCGGAAGACAAGGGGGTGAGTACATTATTTGTACATTGTTGTTCTAAAAGTGAACTACTCCTTCAAGTGTTATTGTAGTACGTGTTATAATCATGCATATCAGAGGTGGAAAGTAACGAATTACATTTACTCACGTTACTGTAATTGAATAGGTTTTTTGTGTACTTCTACTTTTTAAAGTAACTTTTAAATTTTGTAAATGTACTTTTACTACGTTTTGATTTAAGTATTGTACTTAACTACATTTAAAATATTATCCGTTACTGAGTAAAAAAATAAATAAAATAAATACATCTCTCGGCTGCATGCATGCAGTACTTTTACTTGAGTAGCATATTTTATTACTCTTTCCACCTCTGTTTACAACACTTAAGTGTCCCCTCAGTCAACACTTAGTCTTAAAGTCTTCACTAAAGTCTTAGACTTTAGTGAAAGTTGCTTTTAGCTTCTTTATAAAAGTCTCCTACTCTTAGAAAAAGTCCTACTTTTTACTAAGAATAATTTATACTTTAATCAAAGTTTAAGTCTATACTTAAGAGCATTTCTAAGAAGATTTATACATACGGGCCCTGGTGTCTGGCATTATGTGCATAATAAAATAAATAACTCCCTGTTTTACTCTGTGTAAAACCAAATTAAATTGTAAAACTGCTTATGTCTTGTAATATACTTCACACTTTGCTCATTGTTTGGAAAGAGTAAGTCATTAGAAAGAGGAAGAAAAAAGTGCCAAGTGGTCTCATGTACTTCACTTACAATGATTTGGGGAAATGCAGCCCTGGTGTCTGGCATTATGTGCATCATAACATAACTTCCTGTTTTACTATTTTTGTAAAACCAAATTAAATTAAACAAAGTGTGAAGTATATTACAAGATATGAACAGTTTTACAATTTAATTTGATTTTACAAAAAGAGTAAAACAGGATTTTTTTATGTTATGATGCACATAATGCCAGACACCAGGACTGCATTTCCTCAAATCATTGTAAGCCAAGTAAATGAGACCACTTGGCACTTTTTCTTCCTCTTTCTAATGTCATACTCTTTCCAAACAATGAACAATGGACAATGAGCAAAGTGTGAAGTATATTACAAGATATAAACTGTTTTACATTGTCCATTGAAAAAGTGCCAAGTGGTCTCGTCTACTTAGCTTACAATGATTTGGGGAAATGCATCCCTGGTGTCTGGCATTATGTGCATCATTCATAACATAAATAACTTCCTGTTTTACTCTTTTTCTAAAACCAAATTAAATTGTAAAACTGCTTATCGTGTAATATACTTCACACTTTGCTCATTGTCCATTGTTTGGAAAGCGGAAGACTTTAGAAAGAGGAAGAAAAAGTACCAAGTGGTCTCATCTACTTAGCTTACAGTGATTTGGGGAAATGAATCCCTGGTGTTTGGCATTATGTGCATCATAACATAAATAACTTCCTGTTTTACTCTTTTTCTAAAACCAAATTAAATTGTAAAGCTGCTTATGTCTTGTAATATACTTCACACTTTGCTCATTGTTTGGAAAGAGTAAGTCATTAGAAAGAGGAAGAAAAAGTACCAAGTGGTCTCATCTACTTAGCTTACAATGATTTGGGGAAATGCATCCCTGGTGTCTGGCATTATGTGCATCATAACATAAATAACTTCCTGTTTTACTCTTTGTTTGAAACAACTAGTGAAACTGTTTATGTCTTGTAATATATTTCACACTTTGCTCTGGTGTTAATTTTGTCATCTATTTTTAATTTTTATCTTAGTCTTAGTTAATGCTGGTCAGCAAAGGACCGGCATAAACCAGCAAAGGACCGGCATAAACCAGCAAAGGACCAGCATAAACCAACAAAGGACCAGCATAAACCAGCAAAGGACCAGCATGAACCAGCAAAGGACCGGCATAAACCAGCAAAGGGCCTGCATGAACCAGCAAAGGACCAGCATTTACCAGCAAAGGACCAGCATAAACCAGCAAAGGGCCTGCATGAACCAGCAAAGGACCAGCATTTACCAGCAAAGGACCAGCATAAACCAGCAAAGGACCAGCATAAACCAGCAAAGGACCAGCATAAACCAGCAAAGGACCAGCATGAACCAGCAAAGGACCAGCATGAACCAGCAAAGGACCAGCATAAACCAGCAAAGGGCCTGCATGAACCAGCAAAGGACCAGCATAAACCAGCAAAGGGCCTGCATGAACCAGCAAAGGACCAGCATTTACCAGCAAAGGACCAACATAAACCAGCAAAGGACCAGCACGAACCAGCAAAGGACCAGCATAAACCAGCAAAGGACCAGCATAAACCAGCAAAGGACCAGCATAAACCAGCAAAGGACCAGCATTTACCAGCAAAGGACCAACATAAACCAGCAAAGGACCAGCATGAACCAGCAAAGGACCAGCATAAACCAGCAAAGGGCCAGCATAAACCAGCAAAGGACCAGCATTTACCAGCAAAGGACCAACATAAACCAGCAAAGGACCAGCATGAACCAGCAAAGGACCAGCATAAACCAGCAAAGGACCAGCATAAACCAGCAAAGGACCAGCATTTACCAGCAAAGGACCAACATAAACCAGCAAAGGACCAGCATGAACCAGCAAAGGACCAGCATGAACCAGCAAAGGACCAACATAAACCAGCAAAGGACCAGCATGAACCAGCAAAGGACCAGCATGAACCAGCAAAGGACCAGCATAAACCAGCAAAGGACCAGCATAAACCAGCAAAGGACCAGCATAAACCAGCAAAGGACCAGCATTTACCAGCAAAGGACCAGCATGAACCAGCAAAGGACCAGCATAAACCAGCAAAGGGCCTGCATGAACCAGCAAAGGACCAGCATAAACCAGCAAAGGGCCTGCATGAACCAGCAAAGGACCAGCATTTACCAGCAAAGGACCAACATAAACCAGCAAAGGGCCTGCATGAACCAGCAAAGGACCAGCATAAACCAGCAAAGGACCAGCATGAACCAGCAAAGGACCAGCATAAACCAGCAAAGGACCAGCTTAAACAAGCAAAGGGCCAGCATGAACCAGCAAAGGACCAGTATAAACCAGCTAAAACCAGCATCCCAGCACCAAAACATTCCTAACCAGGATATGCTGTTTTTTTCAGCAGGGAGTTGAGCTGTTGTTGATGGGTAGCCAGGACTGAGGCTTGTGCAGACAACTCTGTGGTGAGTTGATAAAACAGTTGCTGGATTGGTAGAGGGTGAAGTCTTCTGTGACAAGGAGTCAGCGGAGTTAGGATCCATATGCAACTTTATTAAAGCCAATAAACAATATAATGGTCCAATGTTTAATCACCAGATTCAGAAGTCGAAGTCAGGCAGAAAGTCGGGGCAGGCGGCGGGCAAAACAGAGTAAATCCACAAGACAAGCAAGGGTCAAAAAGGCAGGCGGCAGACAATCGGAAGACAATAACAGACAGGTCAACAATGGGTAATCAGACAGGGAATAAATGCTCGGTAATGTCAGCAGTAGCAAAACAAGATGTCGCGGGTAACGATCATGAGCGTGGCTTAAATAGTCTGAGGGTAATGGCTGACACCTGTGCAGGTGATCAGCCCAGCCCACCAACTAGTATTCAGGTGACGGTTCCCTCTGGTGGCGATTGGAGGGAGCCACAGAGGCTTGATTTGTGACACTTACAACAAAAGGCATTTGTTTTCCATGGAGTCTAGTCTGGTAACATCAGAATATAAAGTCCCACATGTTGTATTGGAAAGGGGTTTTGCCATCTTGACCGCTGTTCACTGTACTTGACAATAATTGTGAAACACAACACTATTCATACACTGATACAATTATCTAACACACATACCTGCTTTACATTTTGAATTTGCACATAATATACCTGTACATACAAAATTGTCTATTTTAATATACAGTACCTGCACATATAAATGTCTTTTTGCATATTGTTATTTTCTATTTACTTGTTCTACTTTTATTTTTTATCATCTGTTTTGTCCTGTCTCTTTCATTGCATCACACTGTGGAAGCTTTTGTCACAAAAACAAATTCCTTGTATGTGTAAACATACTTGGCAATAAAGCTCATTCTGATTATAATAATGGTTAATATGCCCTTACTATATGTTAAGTTAATTATTAAAGGGATAGTTCTCCCAAAAATGAAAATTTGATGTTTATCTGCTTACCCCCAGGGCATCCAAGATATGGGTGACTTTGTTTCCTCAGCAGAACACAAACGAAGATTTTTTAACGAAAATCGGTGTCAGCCAATTAATGGGAGTGGATGGGCACCAGACCTGTAAAAGTAAACAAAAACATGCACAGAAAAATCCAAATTACACCCTGCGGCTTGTGGTGATCATAGACTGTAAAAAATATGGACGTAGTATCCGTGACGTCACCCGTAGGTTTCTGAAGCGCTATTTTGAAGCCTATAGTGGGCGGGAGTCGGCCGTCGCCATCTTGGAATCGCGTCACCGCACGTCACTCCCGGATAATCAAAAATGGGCAAAAAGGCGGGACGTGGGTGGAGCTTGTTGTTGAAACCACGCCCGCCTAGCGCGACAGTGGTGACAGCAGCGGCAATCCCCCTGTCACTCAAGTGACCACGCCCTTAATTATGCAGAACTTTAAGTCTTAATATAACTTAAACGGATGAGTTATAAAAAAATTCACCCCCCTCACAGTTTACATGAAGGGCAAAACTAGCTATATAGACCAAAACCGTTTTTTGAACCAGGCTGTAAACATACTTTTTTCTGCTGTAAAGTTGGGCATTTTAACATGGGGAGTCAATGGGACTGACTCCCTTCTGCAGCCAGTCTCTAGCGGCCAGTCCATGAATTGCAGTTTAAGCCACTTCCGTGTTGGTTTCAATAGAGAGAGCGGGAGGTTGCCCCTTGGTGGTGATACACTGATGTCCTAAGACACGAAACGATTGGTTTTAGTGAAAAACTGAACAGTATTTATATACATTTTTACCTTTGATACACAGCCACGTCCATCTGCCATGAGCGCGAATTTAGCATCAAGCACGTTACATGCGTACGCGCTCTGGCGTAGTATACGCAAACGCCGAAAGCGATCTGTCACATGTATACAACACTCATTGTTTACACAGAGCACAGAGATTGTGGGTATATTTAAAATGGTAATTACTTGCGCTTATCTTGATTGTTCAAACCGATTTAAAACTAAAAGATTACGTTTGCGCAAACTCATCCGGGGCTTTTCACCGATTTCACCGATTGCTAAACTCGTGCCATGAAAGATGGACGTGGCTGTGTATCAAAGGTAAAAAAATATATAAATACTGTTCAGTTTCTCGCAAAAACCAGTCGTTTCGTGTCTTAAGACATCAATGTATCGTCACGAGTCGCAGGGTGTAATTTGGATTTGTCTGTGCATGTTTTTGTTTACTTTTAAAGGTTTGGTGCCCATCCACTGCCATTATTTGGCTGACAGACTGCACCAGTTTTCATTAAAATCTTCGTTTGTGTTCTGCTAAGTCACCTACATCTTGGATGCCCTGGGGGTAAGCAGATAAACATCACATTTTCATTTTGGGGTGAACTATCCCTTTAATTACTAGTGTGTTTGAGCTTAACTAATGAATAATTGTGGTCAAGTTATGCATTAAATAAGAATAAATACATTAATAATTAATGATTAATTCTGGACTACTAGTATTAATATTATGTATTATATTATGCAATAACTGTATAATCAAACATTTAACTGTCATCATAATGCAGGATGTGTTCATTGTTAACAGTATTTCATTTCCGTGTTTGCTTAATTATCTTGTGCATTTTAGTTTCTTTTTTAATGTCACATGATTTATAGCTATTAAATGGGTAAAGTTACGGCAAACACTTTGTATGCATATAAGAAAGCAAACTCATCTTTGATAGCTCCACACCTAAAGAGAATAGAGTACTTTTAATGTGAACTTTACAATAAGGTTCCATTTGTTAACTACATCAGTTAGCATAAAAATAAGGAAAAATACTTCTTAAACATTTATTAATCTCAGTTAATATTAATTTCAAAATACATGAGTAAAAACAAAAGTTAAACATTTTTCATTGATATAAGACGACGTGATCTATCAGTGAATAATTGTTTTTATTAACCAACATTCTCATAAATTAATAAATACTGTAACAAATATATTGTTCATTGCTAGTTTATATTAGGTAAGCAATAACCAACACTAACTAATGAGACTTTATGGGGTCTTACCCTTTTAACAATTATACATGTCATGTCATATTACATGAAGCATCCAGTTATTTACATTTAAATGTTTTATTATAAAACACATTAAAATGGCATATGTTATTCCTACGCAATAAAAAAAGATTTTTGTTGCAATTGAATTTTAATGGAACAGTGAACCACTTTTTAAAATTATTAAATAAATTTTTAATTAATTAGTGTAAATAATCACTTCAATTTGACAGGCATTAAACAATTAATGAGGCAAACATTTTTTAGTTAAAAGTAGTAAGAATATAATATACCAATAGATTGCTTAAATTCATTTATCATGAATGAAAATTCTGCTAAGAGTAGATGTCCAATTCGTTTCGTTTCTTTTTCTAATGCTCTCCATGTCCTCATGGTGGTGGTCACTCTACCCCAGCTGCTCCTTGGTCAGGAAATGAAGCAGGGACCCATCATCCAAAAATGGTTGAGACCAAGGGGTGTACAGCATTTTGATTGGTTTGTTACTTGAAACAGTTCAATAACATGCATATATACAGTATACAGCAGGAAGAGGTGTCACTTTAGAGCTGCTGTCTGCATTCTCGGTGAACAAGGAAACCCTCTGCTTAAAATATTTTTTGTTTGATTAAATGATTTACAGCTTGCTGAGAATTATTTAATAGCTTCTGAAAAATTAGTTTGAAAGTGACCATTTACAGCTAAACAGAATGAGCAAAATAAGTGAGAAAGGTGAGTTTTTCTGTTGCTTTGATCTTGATTATTCTTTCATGTGGATCACACATTCTTTCATAGGATAACACATGACTTTACACAATATGCAAACTTAATTTCTGGGCTTGAATAAATATTAATATTCTAAAATACATTTTATACGTTACCACGAGAAGTAGGGGTGCTGAGGGTGCTGCAAAAAAATAATGATGTATAAAAAAAAATACATAAATGTAAAATTTGTAACAAAAAAGAACTAAAACTAGTTTTATTAATTCAAATAATAATTAAAATTCAGCAACAATTTTCACCACATCCATCGTTGAAGATGGCACAAAAACACAAATAAAAATAGACCAAGCCTTGAGCTGGCAGATCAGACCGGGAGCTTATGACTGTGTAAGTCATTTCATATTTTTATCGTATAAACTTTTAAGCTTGTGAACTTACTTCCTGTAACACGTCTACACAAGTTAAAAATTAACAAGCATGTCTACAGCTATTACAAGAAAATCGAGAAACAGCAAGAGTCAGCAGCAAC
The DNA here is from genome assembly GCF_049309525.1 of Garra rufa. Taxonomy (NCBI): domain Eukaryota; kingdom Metazoa; phylum Chordata; class Actinopteri; order Cypriniformes; family Cyprinidae; genus Garra; species Garra rufa. The sequence continues at coordinate 47,502,476 of NC_133364.1, read as the reverse complement.
TATGTTGCATTCTCGTACCTTGATCTTTTACGTTATCTTTTTGTGAATTAAAACTAATGCTTAAGGTTGATTCAAAATACATAAAACATAAAACTTGAAGAAAAAAAATAATAAACTGACATGGTGTAAAAAAAGTCTTAATATATTATATAGTAATAAAAATCATTTAGTTCAGTTAAGAGAAGAGACACCAAAATTAAAAACTTAAAGCAGCTGCTCAATGCAGCATGCCGAACAACAATCACACATCACAGATCAGCAGCAGGATTAAGATTTTATTTAGTTAGTCGAGCTGACTGACAAAGAGTGAGGTGAGACAGACAAGATGATGGCAGAAGATCTGGTTTCCCAAATAAAATGCACAAGCGCTTGTAAATATTTTGGATTTTGAAAAGCCTGTTGACTTTTGCCATTTATATAAGATTTTTGAAGGTTTTTTTAAACATTTATTTCTAATTTATTTGGTTCCACTGTGTTTGCTGGTTTTCATTTTGATCAATTTAAACATTGTGTAAGTTATTTGTTATTTAACTGTAGTCTACTGTATATATAGCATGGTAAAGTTTTGTTAATAAATTACACTTTATTTTATGGTCTCATAATTAGCTGCTAATTAGCATGCATAATACTAGAATTTTAGCCATTTATTATTACTAATTAAGTGAATATTAATTCCTTGTTCTACGTGACTTTATTCTACATCCCTAATCCTACCTAATACCCAACCTTAACAAATACCTTACTAACTGTCACACCAGGCCAGCAGAGGGAGCCCTGCCCCTCACTGACTGTTGCTGCTCCCTCTGCTGCTTCGCTGGTTACTTCCTGTTTGTCAGCCATAAAAGCATGCTCAACACACACATACTTCGCAAAGTATTGTTTTGCTCCTAGCGACTCTACCAAGCGTTTTCCCTGGTTCCTGGTTTCCTAGTTTCATAGTTTATTCCGGTTTTGTTTCCTAGTTTTTGTTCAGTCTTAGTTTAGCCTTGTTCTTGTTTTGTTTCATCGTTTATTTTCTGTTGTCTCTTCGGACTGCCCACGTGGTTTTTGACCCACGCCTGTAATTGGATTACGCTCTTGGATTATCTCTGTTTTTGCTGTTTGCTGGTGTTTTCGACCCTGACTGTTCGACCACGATCTGTTCTAATAAAGCCTTGCATTTGGATCCTCACTCTCAGTCGTCCCGCCTGTTACAGAATACTTCGCCACACCCTGATCCAGCGGCTTTATTCACCACCAGCATTACAACATGGACCCAGTCGACCAACTTCTGCTCCTCCGACAAGGAGATCTCCCCATCAAGGAATATGTTCACCGTTTCAGTGAGTTGTTGCATAAAGTATCATTTTTTGATGAGGTATGCTTTAAGGACTTATTCCGTATGGGGCTGAATGAACCAACAAAATCAATGTTGCCTGGGGGGAAATTCTCATGCTCACTGAAGGATTATATGAGCTATGCACTGTCGTATGCGGCTCTCCATGTACTGTGGGTATTCTAGTAGAGCCACAGCACAAGATGTCTGCTAGCCCAGAGCCCCAGCACAAGATGTCTGCCAGCCTAAGGCCACAGCACAAGATGTCTGCTAGCTCAGAGCCACAGCGTAAGATGTCTACTAGCCCAGAGCCTCAGCACAAGATGTCTGCCGGCCTAGAGCCTCAGCACAAGATGGCTGCCTTTCCAGAACCTGTACACAAGATGTCTGTCCTTCCTGAGTCTGTTTTCCAGATGGCCGCCCTATCGGACCCAGCTCACAAAAAGACTACCCCGCCCAAGTTCTCTTGCAAGATGGCCGCCACCCCAAAGCCCGTTCACAAGATGGCCGCCATCCCCAAGCCTGTTCACCAGATGACCATCCCTTCTGAGCCTGTCACAATGATGGCCGCCGCCACGCCAGCGTGTGCATCCAAGATGGCCGCCATGTCAGAATCTGCACCCAAGATGGCTGCCACCACTCCAGATTCTGCCCCCAAGATGGCTACCATCCCAAAGCCCGTTCACAAGATCGCCGCCCTTCCAGAGACAGTTCCCAAGATGGCCGCCTTTCCCGAGTCTGTTCACAAGATGGCCGCCCTTCTAGAGCCTGTTCACAAGATGGCCGCCCTTCTAGAGCCTGTTCACAAAATGGCCGCCCTTCCAGAGACAGTTCACAAGATGGCCTCCGTTCCTGCGCCCCTGGCCAAGATGGCCATCCTACCCGAGTCTGTTCACAAGATGGCTACCGTCCCAAAGCCTGTTCACAAGATGGCCTCCGTTTCTGAGTTCCCGGCCAAGATGGCCGCCATGCCAGAGCTACTGCACAAGATGGCCGCCACACCAGAGCCTGTCGTCAAGATGGCTGCCACGCCAGAGCTACTGCACAAGATGGCCGCCCGACCAGAGCCTGTCGCAAAGATGGCCGCCATGCTGGACTCACGCCAAGCCATAATCCTGATGCCAGCACCAGCCTACACCAAGTCTGCTGCTCCAGAACCAGATCACGCTATGTCTGTCAAGCCTCGGCCACCTTACATCACAACATCAGCCAAGCCAGCACCTGCTAATGCTACGTCAGCCAAGCCAGCGTCTGCTAACTCCACGTCAGCCAAGCCAGCATTTGCTAAAGCCACGTCAGCCAAGCCAGCACCTGCTAACACCACGTCAGCCAAGCCAGCGACTACTAACATCACGTCAGCCAAGCCAGCGACTACTAACGTCACGTCTGCCAAGTCAGCGTTCGCCAGTATCACATCAGCCAAACCACAGCCTGTTCATGTCATGTCTGCTGCTCCTGTACAGTCAGGTCACATTACATCTATTGTTCCTGTCAAGTCAAGTCAAGTTATAGCTGCTGTTCCTGTCAAGTCACGTCACAGCTGCTGTTCCTGATAAGTCAAGTCAAGTTACAGCTGCTGATCCTGTCAAGTCAAGTCGAGTTCCAGCTGTTGTATCTACAAAGTCAAGTCATATCATTGCAGCTGTTCCTGTTAAATCAAATCATGTCACAGCTGCTGTTCCTCCTGAGTCAAGTCAAGCAGCACTCCCCGAACCAAGTCAAGCAATTCCACTTCCTGAGTCAAGTCAAGCAACTTCACTTCCTGAGTCAGGTCAAGCAGCTCTTCCTGGGTCAAGTCAAGCAGCTCTTCCTGAGTCAAGTCAAGCAGCTCTTCCTGAATCAAGTCCAGTCAAACCATGTCAAGTCCCAGCTGTCCCAACCACGCCAAGTCACGTCATGTTTGTGTCAGCCACGCCAAGTCAGGTCACAGCTGATCCTTCAATGACAAGCAAGGACTCACCCGAGCATCCAGAGCCAAGTCATGTCTCACCCAAGCCCTCGCTCCCAAGCCATGCAGAGCCAACCCTCCCAAGCCTCACACCCACAGACCCGGTGGGCATTCCACTGCCAACTGCGTTACCTGTTATGGCAATCGCCATTTTGAGTGTGTGGGCTGCACACTGCGCCCCAGAGGCCTCTTCTGCCCATGAGTCTGTCAACAAGTTTGCTCTGGAGGCCTCACCTGTCCACATGTCCGCTGCGCCTATACCTCTTTTGGAGGTGGGGTTCGTGGCGGAATTCCCTGCTCTGCCTGCACCTCCAAGGCTCCTTGCTCTGTCTGCTCTGCCAAGATTCCCTGCTCTGCCTGCTCCGCCAAGACTCCTTGCTCTGCCTGCTCCGCCCAGATTCCCTGCTCTGCCTGTTCCGCCAGGACTCCTTGCTCTGCCTGTTCCGCCAGGACTCCTTGCTCTGCCTGCTCCGCCAAGGCTCCCTGCTCTGCCTGCTCCGCCAAGACTCCTTGCTCTACCTGCACCGCCAAGATTCCCTGCTCTGTCTGCTCCGCCTAGTCTCCTTGCTCTGCCTACGCCGCCAAGGCTCCCTGCTTTGCCTGCTCCGCCAAGACTCCTTGCTCTACCTGCGCCACCAAGATTCCCTGCTCTGCCTGCACCGCCTAGGCTCCCTGTCGTCTCTGTCACGACTACGACAGCCGTTCCTGAAGTTCCTGTCTGCCCAGTCACGGCTATGAAGGCAGCGTGCTCCTACGAACTCTCTACTTCTCTCCTTGCTCTGTCTGCCTCCTCTGTCTCTGCTCTCCCCAGGTCCCAGTCCTTGATGCGGTTGCCTGTTCCACCCTGGAGGGCTCCTGCGCCTCCCGTTCCGCCCTAGAGGGCTCCTAAGCCTCCTGCTCCGCCCCGGAGTGCTACTCCGCCCTGGAGGGCTCCTAAGCCTCCTGCTCCGCCCCGGAGGGCTGCTCCGCCCTGAAGGGCTCCTAGGCCTCCTGCTCCGCCCTGGAGGGCTCCTAAGCCTCTTGTTCCACCTCGGAGGATTGCTCCGCCTCCAGCTCCGCCCTGGAGGGCTCCTACACCTCCTGCCCCGCCCTGGAGAGCTCCTGCGCCTCCCGCTCCGCCCGGAGGGCTGCTCCGCCTCCAGCTCCGCCCTGGATGGCTCCCGAATCTCCTGCTCTGCTCTGGGGGGCCTTTGCCCAACCAGTTCTGCCTCAGTCTCCTTTTCTGTTGTCACTTCAGACTGCCCACGTGGTTTTTGACCCACGCCTGTAATTGGATTACGCTCTTGGATTATCTCTGTTTTTGCTGTTTGCTGGTGTTTTCGACCCTGACTGTTCGACCACGATCTGTTCTAATAAAGCCTTGCATTTGGATCCTCACTCTCAGTCGTCCCGCCTGTTACGCTAACTATTAATAAGCAGCAAATTAGGAATTTATTGAGGGAAAAGTCGTAGTTAATAGTGAATAAGTGTTCCCTAGTCTAAAGTGTTACCCAAAAGGGAAAGTAAAATGCAGACAAGGACTATAGGAAATGGATGAACATACAAATTAATAAAGACAGAGTTATAGTATGCGAACTAAAACATATTTGTGCTTTGGTGATTTTCATTCAATATTTTTTTCTTTAATATTTCTATTAGCCTATTTTAGGAGATTTTACTAAATATTAACATTGCTGATATGCCAAAGCCAAAGTTTTGGTCAGGGCAATTTAGTGAATTCTCTCATCAGAAACGACAAAGTGCAGATGTGCAATGTAAATAACAGATTTATTCATCATACACTGCAGACAGCTTCATTTATTATAAATGGAGCCTTTTTTAGAGTGTTTACACTCACATTACACTGAATTCATTGATATTCTTTTTTTAATAATCATGGACTTGCTGCATTATAATTAAATTTAAAATGTATTTTTATTAAACATGATTAGGTTAAATGCTAATTCAGTCTTAAAAAAGCAGCGATAGCCTCGTGGACAGTGCGTCGACATGCAGCGCTGTTGCTCTTCGGGCGTCCCGTGTTCGAGTCCTGGCTTGCGGACCTTTCCCTAAATCCTAAATGTTAAAAAAAGACATAATATACTCACCTTGAATGATATGATGTGTGTAGTTAATAGATTACATTAGGCTACAGTGGTTTGAGCACATTGACTAGAGACTAGAGAGTAATTAAAGAGCTGTGCTTATTCAGGATCTCACAAAAGTGAGATCCTGTGCAGCTGTATAGCAGTATAGATTTAATGTCCTCTAAAAATAACTCAACATACAGCCATTCTTGTCAAAATAGCTGGTAACAAAAGTGATTAAGTGATAACAAGAGTATGTTTAACAGTGCAAAGCCACGTGTCCTATTCATCAAGTTTATGTTTTTGTCTGCTTGACAGGACCCATACAACATTGTGCATCTTGTATTAGAGCAGTTAAAATTTGATTTCTGTACAATTTCTTTAATACTGACCAGTGGATGTTGAACATAGCATCTCATGGCAAAGAATTAGAATTGCTGCTCTCCACAAAGATGGCCAAGGCTATTAGAGGTTCAGTAACACCCTGAAACTGAGTTACACTACAGTGGTCAGGGTCATACAGAGGTTTTCCAAGATGGGCTCCATTAGGAACAAGCCTTGCAAGGGTCGATCAACGAAGTTGAGCACTCGTTCTGTGCCACAGGTGCAAGATAAACTTGCTAAGTCTAAGATAAACTTGCTTGCATGAGTGCTGCTGGGACTGGGGAGCCGCAGTTCATTCAGGGAAACATGGATTCAATTATGTCCTGTAAATTCTCAAGCAGAACGCCTTGGGTTTCATATGAAACGCTAGTTCCTCTAGGGAACGAGACGCTGCGTCAATATGCTTTGGGAACGCCTCCAGCGTGACCATGCTCTGAATCACGTGTGTAATCAGTCCAATAGAGAAGCGCGTGTGACGTCACGGACGGGGTGACGTCAGGAACCAGGAAGCTATAAAGCACATGCGGCGAATGCAGCCGGCAGGTTCTGCCACCAGGAGCGCTAAAGGGATGCCAGAATTGTGGTAGGCGACGCAGCGTCTCGTTTCATACGAAACCCGAGGCGTTCCCCTTCGGGAACGTTGAGCTGCGTCAATACACTTTGGGAACGATATACCCACGCCGCCAGAATTCCAAAGCCCTGCTCTGTGTGGAGCAGGTGGAAAGAAAAGGGCGAAAGTAGCCCGAGTTAAACGAGCGGCCTCAGCCTACTCGTGGAAGGGCGAAAGTAGCCCAGAGTGATTGCTGCTATTAAGCAGGAAAGTGCGGCCTTAGCCGTCTCCTAAGAAGAGCAAAAATAGCCCGAGTGAAACGAGCGGCCTTAGCCCACTCGTAGAAAGGGCGAAAGTAGCCCAGAGTAATTGCTACCAATGAAGCAGGAAAGGAGCGGCCTCAACCGACCTGTAGAAAGGGTGAAAGTAGCCCTAATAAAACGAGCGGCCTCAGCATGCTCAGGGAAGGGGCGAAAGAAGCCCAGAATAATTGCTGCTAGTAATGCAGAAAAGAACGGCCTCAGCCGTCTTGTAAAAAGGCGAAAGTAGCCTCAATAAAGGGGCCTCGGTCCAGTCATAGGGAGGACGATAGCAGTCCGAGTAATAACTGCTAAAGCAGAAAAGGAGCAACCTCAGTTGACTTTTGTAAAAGGCGATAGTACCCTAAGTAAAAGAACGGCCTCACCACTTTAAAAAGGATGACAGTCCAAGGTTAGGTAGTCCTACTAGTGGTAGGAGCATCCGAGTGGAGAGCATAGGAGCCCGGAGTGTTGGGGAGATCTAACTCATAAAATCTGACAAATGTAAGCGGCGTAGACCATCCCGCAGCGTTACAAATATCCTGCAGGGAAACCCCTGCCATGAAAGCCTTGGATGCCACAACTTTGCGGGTCGAATGTGCCTTGGTTTCCAAAGGAGAGGGAAGACCAGAGGACTTATGGGAGATAGAAATGACATCCGAAATCCACCGACTTAGAGTTAGCTTAGAAGCTGGAAGACCTTTATTACGAGGACCGAAACACACAAATAACTGGTCTGTCTCCACATGGCAGCTCTGTGGACGTACATACAGTTAAGCTTCTGTTGTTCTGGTTCCGAAAAGGGAGGAGGACAGAAGGTCTGGAGCACTACAGGCCATGGTACTACTGAGGGCACCTTTGGTACGTAACCCGGTCTAGGGTGCAAGAACGCTTTGACCATCCCGGGGGCAAAGTCTAAGCATGAAGGGGCCACTGAAAGGGCCTGTAAATCACCAAATCTCTTCAGAGAGGAAATAGCCAAAAGAAAGACAGTTTTAAAGGACAAAAGCCTGTCCGAGATTTCTTCAATAGGCTCGAAAGGAGTATTACATAGAGCCTCTAACACCACGGCCAAGTCCCACATGGGGACGCGTGAGCGCACCGGGGGCCTCAGCCTCAGCGCACTGCAGAGAAAACGTGACACCAGGGGAAGTCTCCCCAGTGTAGAATGTGCGTTACCGGCCATAAGGCGGACCTGCAAAAACTCCAGCACTGAACCTACTAGAAGTGATGGGCAAGCTACTTGGAAAATGCAGTGAGCTAAGCTAACAGTTACTCTTCATTAAATGAAGCTTAACTACACTAAAGCTACAGCCTTGGCTAATGTAGCAAGCTAAGCTACAGCATCATGGCAAAAGTAGTTCACTACATCTAAGCTATTTTTTAAAATTAAATTTTTCTATTGAACCAACAGCATACCAAGTCAATGCTCTCTCAGTGATCAATTAAATTGTCAGTCATACAGGCATACAAGTTCAGTTTAATTGTTTATTTAACCACTCTTCCAAACCAATTTGGCAACAAAAATCAGTATCATGTACAGGGCTGGATTTGTCTCATATTTTGGGGGGTTGAATTCTTTCTTGAAAAAATTGAAAAAAACAAAACAAAACAATGAAACCAGTTTCAGAATATTAAACAAATAAAACAGGGAAAACACGAAATTTGTAAATAAAATAATTGTATACATATTATTGAATAACATAGTCTATATATGAATGGGTGTTCGTCAACTGATTGCATGTTGTCAGAGTTTACAGTGTTGACAGCCTCGTAAAAAATAGCCTAGTGGAAGCGCTGTAGATTTGCTGTATATAGCTACTAAAATATGACACACAAAAACAGCACTTTAATTTACTGCCGTTTTTGAACAAAGATAGTGATTTGATTTCATCAATACAGGAGCCTGTTTGTTTTTTTTTTTTTGTTTTTTTTTTTAGTTAGTTTAGTCAGAATCTACAGTACATAACAAATACAAAAATAAAAATAAATCACAAATATTTGCAGTCAAGACTGTGAATAAAAGACAAGTGTGGCCAGATTTGGCCCAGACCTTGTTACTGTCTGGGAAGCAAAGCTAAATTCTATAGTAAATTTGTTAACTGTCAGTAAGAATATATAACCGAATCAAGCGGCTATTTTCGTTTGCAGAAGGTAAAACACATTAACAGAAATTGTAAGTCTTTGAGAGGAAAAATTAAACCGACAAGTCACAGTGGCTATAAGTCACATTTTATTATATTCTGAAATAAACAGGCCTACAATGTTGAGTAAACAGGCCTACAATGAGTAATGTTATGTTTTGACATTATTTCCCTCACTCCACAACAAATCCTTTAACTTTAACCTTATTCAGAACAGAACAATGATGAAATAAATAAATAAATAAATTTGCCTGAACAATCCAAAACAAATTAAATGCAAAACTGAAAGTAAAGTTGGGTTTATGTAGACTACCTCTCTTGCCACAAATACAAATGTTTCCATATCTGCAATGTATTTGAAGCAAAATTATTATGCATTGGGTAAGCTTTTTACTTCATCATGATGAGCAAAAATTGCAAAAAAATTGACTAGTGTAACTTTTGGGTGACTGTGTTTTATTTTTCAAATGAACAGGCTGCAGTGATAGCAAAGAGTATAGAATACCAAGAGGCAAAACTCTGTTGCTGTTTTGGTAACAGCCACTAGGTGGCGCTTCGGTAGCGCGGCCGCCATTCTGGAGTGAAAATTCCAACTGGACAACAGCACAAAAGCAGACAGAATGACAACGAAATAGAAGTCAAAGTGGAAATAAAAGAACGCAATGACTGCAGGGAGGTAGTGTGTGACCTTAAAAAGTGCAAAAAGTCACTCTACACTGTTAGATTTATTTTACGGATCAGAAATCATCATATTTTACGCACCCAAAATTTTCACAGCCAATTCAGAAGTGCAATAGACAATTTCTCAAATTAAGTTATCAGTAAATGTTATGACTACTACAGTAAAAGTTGTATTGTATTATTATATATGTTTTATGTTATCAATTGTGGAATCCAACCATTACATTTGAGGCAGCCTGCTGTATTTTTATTTTATGCAACTTAATGCATTTACTATTACTATTATTATTTACTATTATAGGTCTGAAATATATATTGTATTTATACATTATATTGTACGTGTTAAACCCATGGATCACACTACAAATATCGATGATCTTACAGAACATGATGTATTGCTGTGTCTTTCATAACTAAATAATTAAATAATTTTGGAGTTTTTAGTCATGCTTTAACGGACATTAATATAAGATAATACTGCAAAAACAGTTTACTGTTGAGCTGTTATATTCCTGTCGTATATTTATTGTCTAACATTCCCAATTTTCTGATGCATGTCCTTAATTTAATTATATATGTTGGTATTAGTTCAGCGTTTATAATGCTAGAGCAAAGATTTTGCGAAAAATAAATGCAAGACAAAGTCTGTTTTTGATAATATACGTTATTTTGTGTTGTCATATTTTTTAATTGCATTAATAACAAGGGTTAGGGTACGTACAAAAATCCTTTTAATAACAAACGAGTTATGGTTTAATAATTAACAGAAGTAGCCTAATATAATACAAAAATTCTTAAGAAATAAACGGAAAGGAGTAAAAAATATATTTAAAAATGTTGTCATGATTCAGGTTGTGTATTTTAGCTTTAAAGTACTTTTTTTTTTTAAAACAAAGCAGCTGATATTTGCCATAGCGACAGCATGGAGGTAGTGGACTGCCGAGTGGCTTTCACTCCAAAATGGCGGAAGCGTAGGGCTGCTACTGGGCGGCGCTGTTGCAATGGAACGTTCTATTGACTTTCACTTCTTGTCAGTATAAGTTCTTTGGTGATAGTGTGCGTGTAAGACACCAGCGTGATCAAACAGCTGAATATCATATTCTGTCATTTTGGTCATAGTAAAGGCATAATTCGATACTGCAATGTCCAAAGCCAGTGTTTCCCCTAAGTTTCCAGTGTGAAATTCTTGTGTGTTTTAATTCTTCTGACAATCAAATAAAAGCATAAACATTTATTTATTTTTAATCAAATGAAACATAAACCCTTTTCATTTTTGGCAAAGAAACAGAGGTTTACTGTTAAAATCAATACATGGAAGAAAAATTATATTCAGTTTAAAACGTTTCAATAATAATTGTCATATTTTTTTATACAATTAAGTGGTTAATCTTGTTGTAATATTTATTTTTTATCATATATATTGTTTTATGTCAATTATTTAAATAGGAATATATAAACACTTACATTATACTGTACAAAAGTAATACAAGACTAATATTGTTCTGTTACATGTTAAACCGTACTTTTATTTTGACAGGTTGCCGTGAAGTTTCTGTGTACAGTATGATATGATGCTTTCTCAAATGAAACAGTAAAAGTGACACTCACAGCAGCTATGGAGACTGAGTTTATCTGTTCATGTGACATGCAAAGGCCAAAAATTAGCGAGAGCATCACGCTTGCTTCAGTATTCATGTAGGAAAAAACGTGTCTCCGCCATTCATACATGTATACAGAGGCAAAAGGAACATGCAGGATTCATATTGAAACGGTCTTTTGGCATTTCAGTTTTCACAGACACTAGTCCATATCACGATCTGAATTAAGTGATAGACCAACTTTTAATTTATTAATCCAAAAATCGACGAATTACGTGGCATTTCGCGTTATAGTAAATTTGTTTTTTATGCGTCCGCGATCCCGTCTGTGTTTTCGTGGAGGAGACTGTAAACACGCGACCATGTACAGAAAAGACATGCCTTCGTGTAAATAAGATAAATAACATAAGGCTATTTAGTTTGTTTAATAAAAAAACAATGTATAGACCTGTTCTATAGGAAAGATTACCTTAAATGAATTCTAAGATAATGGTAGGGGAAACACTGAAAGCAGTTGGAAGTATCAAGAATATTATATCAAAGATCATTATAATTCGTTTAGACTAGAACACGGTTTCATTCTTATTTTGCTATTGAACTTGGTCGTTTTTTGTTTGTTTGTTTTTGCTAAGAACGAACTGAAACATTTTGCCTTTCGCCATGAATTTGACACCCACCCTCTCTCTACTTCTGAGGTTTGAGATCTTCCCAGAGCACTAGCCTGCTTCAAAGACTAAAATCAAGGCGCCCATCACCAGTTCTAATACTACGTTTTGCATTGAAGATTATACAGTTTTCTGTTGCTATGTGGGTGCTCAGTTTTTTTTTTTTTGACATTTAGCTAAAATATAAAGACTCAGTGCTTCACATAAGCAATTTGGTTGTCTCGACAACAAGTGCTAGACTAAGACACACTTTTCTCATCTCCTCAAATGCAAAAAAAAAAAAAAAAAAACATTAGCCTTTATAAATACAGTGTTGTATTATAAATACAGAAAACATGTATTTTTCAATCAACACTTCTTTATTTACCTCAAGTCTGCAAACACGCTGAGATGCTTCAAACTGCACGCCGCACTTCATTCACGAGAGGCGGGAGGAATAATGAGGTTTGACTGACAGTTTAATGAGCCAATGGCGTCACGAGGTTTAGTTGCAGTGACGTCGCTTACTGACCCAGGATCAGTGATCCGTAGCAGTTATATTTCCGATTTGAGTTTAAAGTATAGAAAAATATATAGCGTGTAGCTTTTGTTGACGCTACCGCGCTACTTGATCAAAATAATAGCTTAGCTACTGAAAAGCTATTTGATTCAGAAAACAGCGAAGCTACCACCACGCTACTGAGAAATGTAGTTAAGCTAGTAGCGTCACTACTTGTAGCGACGCTACTGCCCAACACTGCCTACTAGGCAGTGAACTGGGTCAATTTGGTGCTGATTGCACCACAGGACAAACATATTCCACTTCCCGGTGTACATTTTCCTTGTGGAGGGAGCTCTGGATTGGAGGATGGTCTCAACAACCTCGGTTGAGAGACTGGAAGCTAGGAGTTGTGTCCCCTCAGGGGCCACACCCATAACTTCCATAGCTCCGGGAGAGGGTGCAGGATCGCACCCCCTGCCTGAGAGAGGAGATCTCTCTAAAAGATCTCTCTTTGGCAACGGCATGGGTGACCACCTCCACTAACTCCTCGTACTCAACTGGCTGGGAGGGCGCGGGACTAGCCTCCTCGACCATCTCCGTACCCTCCTCCTCAGTGGAAGATAAACGGAGGGGCGAGTGCTCCTCCCGGTGGGAAGAAGCCGCGCTGCGGGCTTCCACACCAGAGAGGGGCAAGGATCTGCCAGAGGAGGATGGAGAAAGGGGCTTGCCCGTCTCCAAACTCGATAGCAGATCCATCTGCGATCCCCACGAATGCAGGCGCCGCTCTGCCTCTGTGACGTCACACGCGCTTCTCTATTGGACTGATTACACACGTGATTCAGAGCGTGGTCATGCTGGAGGCGTTCCCAAAGCGTATTGACGCAGCTCGACGTTCCCGAAGGGGAACATGATGCCCTCACTCCAGAAACTAGGCCGAATGGCAGATTTTCAACTTGATAATGACCCCAAACACACCACCAAGATGACAAGTGCCTTGCTGAGGAAGCTGAAGGTGATGGGGTGGACAAGTATATTTCCAGACCTGAACCTATTAAGCACCTGTTGAGGCATCCTCAAGCGGAAGGTGGAGAAGCACTATGTGTTATTGTTAGCAGCTCTGTGATGTCATTATAGAGAAGTGGAAGAGGATTCCAGCAACAACCTGTGCAGCTTCCATGCCCAGGATGATTAAGGCAGTGCCAGATAACAATGTTGCTAATTTTTTCTGATATTGACACTTTGGACAAGTTCACTTAGGGTGTACTCACTTTTGTTACTAGCTATTTTGACAATAATGGCTGCATGTTGAGTTTTTTTCAGGGGACAATACATCTATTCGGCTATACAAGTTTCATTTCTATAATATTTACCCTTGAGAAGATATACTAAAATGGTTGCTGAAATGTGAGGGGTGTACTCACTTTTGTGAGATACTGTATGTTTGTGGGTGGCCGTCTTGAGAAGTGAGAAAGCTTCAGAAAATGGCTCATAAAAAGGATGTGAATGTTATTATTGTATTATTGCATTAACATTTCACATGAAATTTTGTCAGTGAGCAAGAACAATACAACTGCACTATATTCCTTGTCAGTTTAATATATAATTAATCAAAAAACAGCTGCAGCACTCCTAGTTCCCGGAGCCATGCATTCAGTATATCTTCTTTCCAGCTGACCACAATGGCCAGAAGCTTTCTAATAAGAATTAATTATCTTTGTGGTATTCTTTTATATTCATTTTGTAATAAGTGTGCTTAAGCCTAGTCTAGACTAGACTAAAATGTACATCTAAGCTGTTTGAATTGAAAGAAACTCGTACTGACTGATCTTAAAATATATCAGTGCCTTTGTTTTGTCTTAAGATGCACACCAGAAATGTTTTTTTCAAGGCACATTTATTAAATCTTACCCATTTCACCTTTCCAGCTCCAGTGGGCATCTCTCAGGCAGACCATCATGGAGAAGGCTGGAGTGTTTATCCACCTAACACACAAGGTACAAGAGCCTTAGGTAAACATATGCTTTTAGATTTGGCCAGGCATTGGATGTATGGATTTGGCCTGATTTGCACTGAGACATGGCACATTTAGCCACATTCGGCCCAATTACGGACCATGAGGGCTTGTCTGATTTTGGGTGAGATATGGCCATACAGACCCAGGACAGTTTAGGTTGAGTGCTGGAGGTGGGTCTCCTTTTACAATGTGGTAAATTGTGCATAGCAGTGAGCCTTAAACTTGTAATATAATTTCCCTGTCAATGTTATGTTATTTATTGGTGTATTTTTTATTTTAATTATTTTAATAATTAGGGTAGGCATGTGGTGATTCATGGAGTAGAAGGTAGGGAATGCCATGAAAAAAAAAACGGTGTAAGGGCCAAAACCTTAATCTTAATCACACAAAAATGTTTTTAATTCTGTTTAAGAGGAGTAAGTGCAAGTATATTATTTAATTTAGACAAGTACAGGTTAAGTGTACAGTTCTTTCTGGCATGATTGTGGATGATTGCTGGCTCAGTTTCCTTACCCAGTCTCAGACCAGTACCAGCTAAGTGTAGTCATTTTGCTGGCATAACTGTGGTCCAATGCTGGAAGTTTTGGTAGCCAGACTTGGGCCAGTATATTTGGGTCAATTCTGGGGCATAAATCATCCCGCATACGCCCTAAGTCTGGCAACCGCAACCGGGCCAGAAGAAATAACTTATAATAAAACTAAGTTATTTCTTCTGGCCTGCCAGATCTGGGCATTATCGGACCAAATCTGGGATGCTAGTTTCTGGATCCCAGCATGGGATGCTGGTTTGCAAAACATACCAAATATAATAATATACCATTATATCTTGAATATAGTAATCATTCAAAAGGACATACACAATGCGTAATTAGTACATTATAGTCAAATGTGTGGGTTACACACATGATTTATGCAATAGACTAATCCATTTATAGGTCATTTTAGCATTTATATGTCAAGGCAGTCTCTGTGCCACTCTGAATGTGAGGACATGTTCTTTGAGGAACAAAGGGTAAACAGGTCTAAGAGTTTTATTCTTGTTTCTGTCCTGAGTAGGGGAAAACTGACCCAATGAAGTCTTATCTCATGATTTTCCTCATGGTTTTATTTGTGATTGCCATGATGTGTTGTCTCTTCGATCATTAATCTTGGGTTGCTTGCCCCAAATTTGACAGTCTACTTCCTGAGCTGGAATTATCAATGTGTTCTTTAGATGAAGACTGCAAGCTGTTTAAAACTGCTAGTTAGCTACACTTGTTTCAGCCTTGTGGTGCCAGGATGACGAATAGATTTACAGTCATTCATGTTACTCTCATCCTGCTAAAGCTTTGGATGAGAGTGTTTATTATTAACTTGTAATTATTTTTAAAAGTAGCCTGCTTATATAATTAATAAAATGAAGATAAATTAATATGAAAATGTAGTCATGTTCCTTAATATTGAAAATTGAGGAAGTGATGCTTCGTGATTTTTTTTTTTTTTTCACTCACCAGGGTTATCTGAATGGAGGATTGTTCTGCTGGGTAAAACAGGAGCAGGAAAAAGTGCAACAGGAAACACCATACTGGGAAAAGACTGTTTTATTAGTGAATATTGCACAAGTAAAAAAATATATGCAAATGTGTTTGGTAGAAACATTTTAGTAATTGACACTCCAGGATTGTTTGATACATCATTGTCTAAACAAAAGCTCCAAACTGAATTAAAGAGGGGTGTCTACATGTCTGCTCCCGGTCCCCATGTGTTTCTGCTGGTGATCAGACTGGATGTCAGGATTACAAAGAAAGAGAAGGATACAGTAAAATGGATTCAGAAGAACTTTGGAGAAGATGTTTCACAATACATCATCATTCTTTTCACACATGATGATGTACTGCAGGGAAAATCATTAGATGTGTTTATTAGAAAAAATAAATATCTACAAGATTTAACTAAGAAAATCCAATATCACTCCTTCAACAATGAAAATAGACAAAATCAGAATCAAGTTAAA
>NC_133364.1:47468748-47485838 GCF_049309525.1 Garra rufa | reverse complement strand
CCAGAATTGTTGGATCTTAATACAACTCCAAAAACAATGAATTAAGGTTCCCTCAAATCCTTTACATTTATTACAGAGATTAGATAATTTAGGGTTAATCTTATGCCTTCGGGCTGGAGTCACGTGTAACCGGTGGACAATTTTAAACTGCATTTCCCAAGCAGAGTTGTTGGCAAGATAAGAGGGCATCTCACATACCGCTTTCCAATCAGCTATCTGAATTTCCTCCCCAAGATCCTTCTCCCATAACTCCCTGGTTTTATCTGAGTTGTCTGTATTTGCATTAATCAATATTCCGTAAAACTGTTTAGACACTGACCGAGATGAAGTGAGTTTATTTATGTGCTCTTCTAGTTGGGATACACCAAAGCCCTTTGAGTGCATCTTAAGACCTTTAGTTACAAAGCTGCGTATCTGATAGTATGTGAAGAAATCTTTTTTTTATTTAGGTTGTATTTTACAACGATTTGCTCAAAGGTCATTAGCTGTTTGTTTTCCACTACATCTCCTATGACACAAATTCCCTTTTCCTTCCAATGTATTAGTCCATCATTCATCCCTGGGGGAAAATCTGGATTATTATGCAGTGGGGTTAGCAAAGAAAGATGGGAGTGATAACCTTCTGTTTTACGAGCAAGCCTCCATATTTTTATCATATTGCTAAGGATTAAGTTACCTTTAATTAAGGCTGGCAATTTTTTTGATGAAACATACAGCAAGTTCCGTAGGGGAACCGATCCAAGTCTAGCAGCTTCAGCACTGATCCAAGTTGAGTTTGGGTCATTTATATCCCATTCCAATATAAAGCGGAGCTGGGCCGACAGTTGGTATAACTTGAAGGAGGGAGCAGCTACTCCGCCTAATCTGTTAGGTAATGACAGGAAGCTATATCTTAATCTGGGCCGTTTTTTCCTCCAAATAAAAGAAATAATAAAACCATGCAGCTGTTTTAGGGCTCTATTAGGAATGAGAACAGGTAACATTTGAAGCGGGTATAAAAGACGGGGTAATATATTCATCTTAACAAGATGGATTCGACCTAGTAAAGACAAAGGTAGGTTACACCATCTATCTAAATCTGATTTTATTGTCTTTATAATTGGAGCAAAATTGTTTTGATACAAGTTATCTAATTTTGGTGAAATCTTTATACCCAAGTAGGTGAAGCCAACAGGAGACCATTTAAATGGGTGAGAAATTGTAGAGTCATTTGAGTACAAATTATTTAGAGGCATTGCTTCTGATTTTGTCAAATTTATTTTATACCCAGAGAAAGCACCGAAACTGGATATCAGGTCAATTAAGTGTGGAATAGATTGTTGCGGGAATCAAGGAAAATTAAGATATCATCCGCGTAAAGGGAAATATTGTGGTTTTTCTTTCCTAGACAAAGTCCCTCAATAGAGGGGTTGTCTCTAATGGCCACAGCTAACGGCTCGATAACCAGAGCAAACAGAAGCGGTGACATAGGGCATCCCTGTCTGGTGCCGCGTGATAGAGAAAATTTGGGGGATTTGAGACCATTAGTAATGACATTTGCTGTGGGGAAAGAGTATAAAATTTTAACCCATTTAATAAATGTGTCTCCTAAATTAAATTTGGAAAGTACAGAAAATAAATATGGCCATTCGACCCTGTCGAAGGCTTTCTCCGCATCTAATGAAATAACTAAACCTTTTTTTGTACACTGATTTGAATGTTGAATTATGTTAAGAAGTCTTCTAACATTATGAGCTGATAACCTGCCTTTTACGAAGCCTGTCTGATCAATATTAATTATTGTAGGAAGCATTGATTCTAGTCGGATGGCTAATATTTTAGCTAAGATTTTGGTATCCACATTAAGTAAGGAAATAGGGCGGTAGGACCCACATTCCTCAGGACATTTGCCCTTTTTTAAAAAAAAACAGATATTGGCCTCCAACATAGAACTAGGGAGTTTACCGGAATTATATGAATGTTGTATCATCTCATACATTAAATTTGCAAGCAACTCTTTAAATTTTTGAAAGAATTCCACAGTAAACCCATCAGGTCCTGGTGCTTTTCCTTTAGGGAGTTTGTTGATACAATTTAAAATTTCGCTAAGTTCAATTGGTTTATTTAACATCTGCCTTTGCTCTTCAGCTAATTCTGGAATATTTAGTTTTGTGAGAAATGTATTCATTTTGTCAACTGAAGTGAGGTCTGACTGAGAGGAGTAAAACCTCTTGTAAAAAGCCCTGAAAATCTTATCAATTATCATGGTGAAAGGTGCCTTCTTTATCCCTAATGCCAGAGATTACCTGAGCGCGAGATTGACAACGTAATCAATTGGCCAAGTATTTATTTGGTTTATTGGCAAATTCGTATAACCGCTGTCTAGCAAAGAACACAGATTTTTATGCTTTGTTGGTGAGAATTGCTTCTAAAGAAGTTTGTACTGTTTTGATCTCAGCCAGCAAAGCATCTGTGGGGCTGGTATAATATTTTATTTGGAGATCATGAAGAATTATTTCAAGCCTTCTCTGGTCTGCCAGATGCTTCTTTTTCTGATTTGATACATAAGAGATGATTAATCCCCTAATGTATGCTTTAGCAGTATCCCAAAGCAAATTGGGAGAAACATCTGGGGTTTTATTGTTAGAAAGAAATAGCTCAGTTTGCTCCTTGAGATAAGATTCAAAATTTGGATCATGTACAAGCCAGAAGTTGAATTTCCAGGATGCTGGATAGTAAATTTGATTAGAAAAGCCTAGTTCAAGAAAAACAGCAGCATGGTCTGAAATGACTATATTTCCAATATTACAATCAATTACATTTTGAAGTGAAATTTTAGGAGAAAAAAAGTAATCTATCCTGCTGCCTGTTTTGTGAGCTCCAGAAAAAAATGTGTATTCTCTATTTCCGGGGTGCAGAGCACGCCAGGTATCCACAAGACCCAGCTCTTCACAAGTTTCATTTAGGGCCCGTGCCCTGCTAGAAGGTTTATCACAAGATGAAAATTAAAGTCCCCAGCTATCACACTATGTTCACATTGCCATTCTGCAAATTTTGTAAACACATGTGTAATTAGCTCGTTCGACTGAATCGGGGGAATATAAACGTTCATTAGAGTAATAGGTTGTCCAGCTAATATAGCCTTGAGCAAGATAAAGCGACCTGACTTGTCATAATATGTATTTACATTTGATAATGGTATCAGGGCTCGCAAAATCGCTAGCCCGACGTCCCGGGGCTATTGTGTTTTCCAGTCGGGCTACCAGAATGTGTCACTGGGCTGCCCGACGGGCTATCATAAATTAGACTGCTCCTGCAGGACCTTAAAAACTCCTTAATTGAGTTGTATCAAATTTAAGGCCATAAAAAGTTTTAAATATCTTAAATAGTATAAGAAAAGTCTTCATTATAATTTAGGAGGTCGCACATTTGGGGACGGAAAGACGAGAATCACGATAGTGCTGGATTAAACTTCAAAAGGCAATGATGTCATTGAATAAATATGCACGCTGCACGTTTCAAAGTCAAAACGCGGCACGGATGTCTTTATATGAATGTATCTGAAGGGAACAGACTGTCTTCAGAAACGTGTCTTTGGCATTTTCATGTCATGTCTGATAAAACAGCGTTAATGGTGCTTTGTATACAGCCGTTACTAGGGAAACCGTAGTATTTCAGCGCTCCTAAAGCGCCCCCTAGTGACAGAAAATGAATTTTTATTTCCACATTTTTCCATGGTCAAATGATTGCAACTATCGGCCTATGTTTTATGCAGAAAACAGAGTTGTAAATGTGAAAGAAGTTAATGTGCCTTCTAAAAATCTAAACAATTAAGACGGTAATATATATGTTTTAAATAAATATAATAAATGATATACTCTTGTATACCATTTTAAATATAATAAATGATATACTTTTAATGGTATAAAGGCTGAAATTCCATTGTATAAGATATTTTGTTTTTGTGTGAACATGTATCCGAATAAAATATATATAAATAATGCCATTTTATGGCTTAATATTCTACCGTACATTGTCCTACTCATACTGTTCATTTTACTTGTGCAGCTCTTAAAAAGGGTCATAAATTGCCTTAAATTTATATTTAAAAATTCTACAGATATGCCAAATAGTGAAATAAAATTCATTCCTTGATATTTGTTTATATTTGTGTATTGAAAACATTTTTGAATGACATTTATCCCCAGTTTCACAGACAAGGCTTAAACCTAGTCCTAGATTAAATGTAAATCTGAGCTGTTTCAACTGAAAGAAACTTGGACTGACTGATCTTAAAATATATCAACGCCTTTGTTTTGTCCCCAGATGCACATCAGTATAGTTTCTTTTCTAAGGCACGGTTATAAAAATTACTTAAATGTCCTAATTGAACTATGGCCTAATCCTGGTTTAGGCTAAGTCCCATCTACAAAACCGGGCCTTAGACTCCTATCTGATTTTCTATATTAAAAAAAAAAAAAAAAAAGTCTTTTTTTATTTGGGCTAGTTAAATTATTTTCGGGCTACCAAAATCTAAAGAGTACCTGCCTGAAGGGCTACCAGAGATTTTGAAATTTTGCGAGCCCTGGGTATACATTTATTTACAAGAATAGCGACTCCCCTGCTCCTGCTAGTGAATGACGAACCATACACTTGTCCCACCCAGTCACGCTTCAATTTAGCATGCTCACTATCTGTCAAATGCGTCTCTTGCAAAAATGCAATGTGGATCTGTTCCTTTTTAAAGAAATTTTAAATCTTTTTCCTTTTCACTGGATTTTGAACGCCCTTCACATTCCAGCTGCATAATTTTAATAGTGATCTACTTGCTGCCATAAACACAGGATGATTTATTATACAAACTGCCCTTGTGTATGTGAGATGCCCCTACATAATTCAGTATATATCTTAATAATTTACCAATTTTGATCCCTGTAAAGAATGTTCCAAGAAAAAAGGAAATTAGTAGATTTAAAGCAATACAATATGCTGTATTGGTATTAAAGAAAATGAAAGAATAAAAAAACAAAATTGTCTTACCCTGCATATCGAACACAAACCCAGAACTATTTACATTTAACAAATTACAAGCATTTTTATGATTGTAAAACGGGAGTCTGATGCAGGTCAGTTTCACATTTGAGATCAATAGAGAAATCCACTCTGCCTCGTTGGAAACATAACATGACCGGAACTTGGTTAGAACAAGCAAAAGTTGTGCAGTTATTAAAAAGGAAACCGCAAAATTAGAGAGTTTTGGTATGATTCTCGATAGTCTGCTGCGGCAGCAGCCTTCACCTATAAATGTATACTAATTACCATTATAAGCAATATCAGTTACATTTTCCCCCCTTTCTATTCATCAACTCAATAAAACTATAAACGAAAAATTGCCACAAATGAAATATTATTGTCCCATATGTAAAGTCTAGATTAACTCTTTTATGTGTCAAAACAATTATAGATATGTCCTTATAGACAACTTAGCCACCTGTCATTCAGTCTCCCTGGGTTGATTTGGACCGGGCGAGGTGGTGGGGGCTGATTTAGACAAGCTGTCCAGGAAAGTCTCTACCTCTTCAGGTTGTTTGAAGAGTTTCACACCGTCGTGTTGTACTCGGAGAACCGCCGGGTAGGTCATTGCAAAGCTAATTCCTCGTTCGCGAAGTCGTTTCTTGACGTTTCCGAATGCTTGTCTTTTCCTCACCACAGCAACGGAGAAATCTTCAAAGATGGAGATATTGTGTCGTTTGTAGACCAGCTGGCCCGCAGCTCGCGCGGCTTGCAGAATGCGTGCTTTGTCTTGAAAATGCTGGAGTTTTATAATCAGCGCGCGCGGCCTCTCTCCCGGAGCGGGACGGCGTGTATCTATCTTGACCTGGTGGTTCTTGAACTCAATGTTCAGCAAATTAGGTAGCCAAGTTTTGAGGAACGAGACAGGGTTGGTCTCCTCTTCGCCCAAATGCATAATTGCTGACAATATCTTGAAAGACTATACTGGCTATAACATTACTTAATGTATTAACTAACATAACAGAACCTCTATATGAGTCGGCTCGCAGCGCCATTTTATCAGAATCTTCTCCTACAGCGACGAGGATCATTGCTTCGCTGACTCTGCAAGAAGCCTAGCTGATTCACTGCCACCGTCGAAGAGCCCTGGCAGAGGAAGACCAGCTTTCCTCTACAGCTATCTGGCACACTAAGAGTGTTTTGCTGAGCATTTCCTATCAGCACACATTGTTTTAAAAGTCACGCTGTGAGTGTGGCTTGTACAAGGATCCTTTGCATGAGACAGATGGGCACAGTGAGTGCTTCGCCTGCCTCAGCAGCACCCACACAAAGGCTGTGCTCGCTGAAAGGGCGTGCTCTCTTTATGAAAGTATCTCTCCTATGTTGCCTATTTCAATGAAGGTGGTCCCCCCTGCTCTGCTCTCCCGTTTCCTTTCTCTCCTTAGAGGAAGAAACAGCAGAGCAGTGGGTCAAACTCAGCAGGCTCGAGTGGTGTCACGTTGGCTCAGCGCCTGCATGCCCCACCCTCTCTGTGTTTTGCACCCCTCCTCGGCTGTGAGCGGTATGGTCTTTTATGGCATGTCATCATGGAGGACTTCACAGCTGACGACTCCATGGTTCTTAGTGGCATCTGAGGTGGAAAAGTTGGGATGTTCCAGCGGGGAGCCCAAAGCCCTTCCCCCTTCCCGTCGAGGTCGAGCCCAGATGCTGAACTCATCTGTCCTTCTAAGGCTGTGGAGGATCAAGGCCATTTCTAGAAGGGCCCACACATGGCCAATTAATTCACAAGGAACTGACCAAGACGTGGCAAGCTCCATGGTTCTCCTTGTTCAGCTACTGAAAGCACCTCTGAGAGATGGAGATCTGTTTCTAGCAGGTCACACTCTGCCTGAATTTTCAACTGCTGTGATAGCAGACCCACATATTCAAAAGAGCAAAATTCCTCTTCCCAAATTCACAAACAGATGCAAGCTCCCCGCCTCCTCAAGACAAGCTCTCATTCACAAAATTAGAACCCCTCTTGTCACAGCTAATGGCTTGAGCAGCAATTCCAAGCATATCAATCTGGGTTCAAAGAACAATAAAACTAGGTGACTTGCTCCAGTTCGCTCACAGGCCACCTTGTTTCAGAAGTATTATTCAGACTTCGGTTCAGGAAAATGAGGCTCACGTTCTTCGACACAAAGTTCAAACACTGCTTGCAAAGGGGGCAATGTAGCTCTGGGAGAATGGAGGCTACATCCTATTAAGGCTCATGATTTGCCCAGTGCTTGCCTTTTCACCTTCCCCCGATAGCCCTGCTTCCTCCAAATGTGTGTGGATGCTGCTCTGGCTCCGCTGCTACTCCAGGGCATCTGCATGATGGACTACATCAATGACTGGCTAATGCTAGTACAGTCTCAGCAACAGGCAATCAGACATCGAGATGTTGTCTTCACCCATGTGTTCATGCTCTGCCCAGGGTCAGTGGTACATTTAATGGCACATCAACTGCCTGGAGAAGCTGGCTGTGTTCCTAGCTCCCGCTACGAGGAAACAGTATGCCTGGAAGTGGATACTTCCAATTTTTGGTGTGGACAGCGACTGCAAGACCCAGTCAACTGCCCAGCTGGTACAGTTCTAGAGTCCTGCAGAAGTGTTTTTCCGCAGGGCTATCCTCCTCCACTCTGAAGGTATACATGGCGGCCTAAGATGCTTACGAAACCCTTCTGAATGGTCAGTCATTGGGGAAGACATCCTTCAGTTACTTGTCTCCTCCATTGAATCCCTAGGCTAAGGCCAGTTCAGGGATTCTTAGTATTGCATGCCTACTGTCCTCCTCCCTACCAGGAAGCAGGCCAAGTGCAATCTGCTCTGTCCAGTGGAAACACAGGACACTTGCATCACAAAGCCTGTGGTGCAAGCAGATCAGTGTCTGTTTACTTTGATCCAACTATGAGGATTCAGGTGACCAAGCAGACTATGAGCTGCTGAAGTTTTGGAAGCTGTGGCATCCGGTATCGCAAGTCCAAGGCTATCTCACTCCACTCTGAAGGTATATGTGGAAGCTTTAGCTGCTTACCATGCCCTTCTGGGTGGTCAGTCACTGGGGAGACACCCATCCATTACTTGTTTCCTCCGTGGCACTGGCCTACAAGTCCACTGGCCTCCCATTTATGGCAGCCTTCCAAGGCCTTCTCAGTGGGAAGATGCTGCGGTGGGCCGTTCCTTTCTGCACACATCTGTCAGTTTCCCAACCTGGACCTGGCATCTACCCTAGGGTCCCAAGTTCTCTCGTCTGGGGTGTTTGCCAGATACACACTTGACAGGGACTTGGTCATACTGTGATGATGCTACATAAGGGACATGTTTTACCTCTCTATATATATCACTAAATTGTATGTATAAGAGTTTCAATAGGTTTTACATGTTTCCTTCTCCAATTTACTCCTTTTAAAAATGTGTGTTTGTTTTTAAGAATTGAGACTCTCCTGTCATGTGAGCAACCACATGACATGATGTAGGAAGTAGGCTCTCTATAAAGGAGCAGTGTGGCCTAAAATGGAGGCCTGACACCTCACCCAGGAAGCAGGTTCTTCATTGCCTGAGTTGTGAAGGAAACCCTTGTGGATTTTACTAGTGATGGGAAAATGAAGCTTTTCGAAGCACCGAGGCTTTCCCCTCAACAGTATCGTAAAAAGGTTCATTACTCGAAGCTTTTCAACACGTTGCACTCTAATGACATCTTGTGGCCAAAGGTGGAAAAAGTTGCTTTCGCGTCCCAGATCTCAAAGCGATTTTGGACAGTTTCATCAAACACATCAATTTGTGCTATGAAGCCGTCAGAATTTTTTTTTTTTTACTTGAACTTTTTTATAAAATTATACAAGTATAAGCATGGTTCATGTAGGCATATATGTTCAAAGTAAATTAAGAATACTGTTGACTAATATTATTATTAAATAGAAGTGCTTGTGAAGCAAGGGTAACTACAAAATTAACATGCACAAAACTACACATGTACATATTTATTTGTATTATGATTTATTCTTAACAAAAAGTGAATGACACTTGAAACCTGCGCAAGGGGTTTGTGTTATTTGAATCAGAATATGAAGCAGTCACATGGTTGTGTGCGAAAACGAAGCTTCGGACGTCACAGGTCACGTGGTTATGGCAAAACGAATCAAGCTCCGGTACAGTGCTTCACTGTGAGATATATATATATTTTTTTTAAACAAGCTTCAAAGCTTCGGTGTCACACGTCACATCACTAGATTTTACTTACCAATCAGGACTATTTTGCATGTGCACTTTAAACTACACATCTGCTGGATTGTATATACATGGGTGGACACTTTGGCTATTTCAAGTCAAGTCAAGTCAAGTCACCTTTATTTATATAGCGCCTTTTACAATACAGATTGTGTCAAAGCAACTGCACAGTATTTAAACAGCACAATAGTGTGTAAGTAACGCATTATTGTAACAATCAATATTCAGTTAAAGGCAGTTCATCAATGAATTCAGTGATATCATCGTCAGTTCAGTTCAAATAGTATACGATATCGCTGGAAAATGTCCCCAACTAAGCAAGCCAGAGGCGACAGCGGCAAGGAACCAAAACTCCACAGGTGACAGAAATGGAGAAAAAAACCTTGGGAGAAACCAGGCTCAGTCGGGGGACCAGTTCTCCTCTGGCCAGACCAAACAACAGTTTGTACCAATGTCTGATTGTAGAGAACTCATCAGGATCCTGTGGTGTAGCACCGATGGCCGTCAAGGTTGGCGAGGTCTTTATTGATGATCCGCCTTGGAGCTCATCTGGTTGACATCCACAGCTATTGAAGTCATCTCTAGGTGGTGATCCATATTCTAAGCTGGGTACGGACTGGATCCGGGGGACTGGAGTGACCATCTGATCCGGATACAGGCTGGATCTGGTGGCGACGGTGACCTCGGAATAAGAATGAAACAGACTAATATTAGCGTAGATGCCATTCTTTTTACGATGCAACGAGTGCATCAGGTGTTATGGGAGGTGTTTTCGGTTCCGGTTGACCTAATTAATGCAGCCTAACAATCCTTTAACGGATTTGAATTATAGAAATGTGTTAATGATTTTATGTGTAAGCCAGGTTAAAGAGATGTGTCTTTAATCTAGATTTAAACTGACAGAGTGTGTCTGCCTCCCGAACAGTGTTAGGTAGATTGTTCCAGAGTTTAGGCGCTAGATAAGAAAATGATCTGCCGCCGGCAGTTGATTTTGATATTCTAGGTATTATCAAATTGCCAGAATTTTGAGAACGCAGCGGACGTGAAGGACTATAATACGATAGGAGCTCGTTCAAGTACTGAGGAGCTAAACCATTGAGGGCTTTATAAGTAATTAGCAAGATTTTAAAATCTATACGATGTTTAATAGGGAGCCAATGCAGTGTTGACAGAACCGGGCTAATATGGTCATACTTTCTGGTTCTAGTAAGAACTCTAGCTGCTGCATTTTGGACCAGCTGGAGTTTGTTTATTAAGCGTGCAGAACAACCACCCAATAAAGCATTACAATAATCTATCCTTGAGGTCATGAACGCATGAATTAATGTTTCAGCATTTGACATTGATAGCATAGGTCGTAATTTCGATATATTTTTAAGATGGAAAAATGCGGTTTTGCAGATGCTAGAAATGTGGCTTTCAAAGGAGAGATTGCTATCGAATAGGACGCCTAGGTTCCTAACTGATGACGACGAATTTACAGAGCAGCCATCTAGTATTAGACGGTGTTTTAGGTCATTACTTGTGGAGATTTTAGGTCCAATAATTAATACCTCTGTTTTTTCAGAATTTAACAGTAAGAAGTTATTCGCCATCCAGTTTTTAATATCAGCTATGCATTCTGTTAGTTTTTCGAATGGATATGTTTTGCCGGGCTGCGAAGAAATATAGAGCTGAGTATCATCAGCGTAACAATGAAAGCTAACACCATGTTTCCTGATGATATCTCCCAAGGGTAACATGTAAAGCGTAAAAAGTAATGGCCCTAGCACTGAGCCTTGAGGTACTCCATACTGCACTTGCGATTTAAATGATACCTCTTCATTTATTGCCACAAACTGATGACGGTCTGATAAGTACGATTCGAACCATGCCAGTGCACTACCACTAATGCCTACATAATTTTCAAGTCTATTTAAAAGAATGTTGTGGTCAATAGTATCAAATGCGGCACTAAGATCCAGTAGCACTAATAGAGAGATGCAACCACGATCGCTTGACAATAGCAGGTCATTTGTTACTCTAATTAGAGCAGTCTCAGTACT
Organism: Garra rufa; assembly: GCF_049309525.1. NCBI lineage: Eukaryota > Metazoa > Chordata > Actinopteri > Cypriniformes > Cyprinidae > Garra > Garra rufa. The sequence continues at coordinate 47,474,547 of NC_133364.1, read as the reverse complement.
ATGATATGGTCTAAAACCTGACTGGAAATCCTCGCAGATACCATTTTTCTCTAAGAAGGAGCATAATTGTGAGGATACTACCTTTTCTAGTATCTTTGACAGAAAAGGGAGATTCGAAATTGGTCTGTAGTTAATTAATTCATAGGGGTCAAGTTGTGGTTTTTTAATGAGTGGCTTAATAACAGCTATTTTGAAGGTTTTGGGGACATATCCTAATGATAGTGACGAACTAATAATATTCAGAAGAGGATCTATGACTTCTGGAAGTACCTCCTTTAGTCGCTTAGATGGAATAGGGTCTAACATGCATGTTGTGGGTTTAGATGATTTAACAAGTTTATACAATTCCTCCTCTCCTATAATAGAGAATGAATGGAATTGTTCCTCAGGAGATCTACAACGCACTATCTGATGCGATACTGTAGCGGGCGGCTGTATGGTTACAATTTTATCTCTAATAGTGTCTATCTTGGAGGTAAAGTACGTCATAAAGTCATTACTGCTGTGCTTTTGGGAAATGTCTAAACCTGTTGCTGCTATATTTTTAGTTAATTTAACCACAGTATTGAACAAATACCTAGGGTTATGTTTGTTTTCTTCTAAGAGAGATGAAAAGTAATCCGATCTGGCAGTTTTTAATGCTTTCCTATAAGATAAATTACATTCACGCCAAGCAGTACGAAAAACCTCTAGTTTTGTTTTCCTCCAGCTGCGTTCCATTTTTCATGCTTTTCTCTTTAGGGCGCGGGTATGATCGTTATACCACGGTGTTACACTGTTTTTCTTAATCTTTTTTAGGCGCACTGGAGCAACTGTATCTAAAGTGCTAGAAAAGAGAGAGTCCATAGTTTCTATTACATCATCAAGTTTTTCTGAGCTATTGGATATGCTGAGGAATTCAGATAAGTCAGGAAGATTACTTACAAAGCAGTCTTTTGTAGTAGAAGTGATGGTTCTACCGTATTTGTAGCAAGGAATTGAATTAACAGTTTTAGCTATCTGGATTATACAAGAGACTAGATAATGATCTGAGATATCATCGCTTTGCTGCAGAATTTCAACGCCATTAACATCAATTCCATGTGACAGTATTAAATCTAGAGTATGATTTTGGCAATGAGTAGGACCTGACACGTGTTGTCTAACCCCAATCGAGTTTAAAATATCTATAAATGCTGTTCCTAATGCATCTTTTTCATTATCAACATGGATGTTAAAATCACCCACTATTAAGACTTTATCTGCAGCCAGCACTAATTCGGATAGAAAATCAGCAAATTCTTTTATAAAGTCTGTATGGTGCCCTGGTGGCCTGTATACAGTAGCTAACACAAACGTCACAGGGGATTTATCATTAGTACTTGTTTCTCTGGATAATGCTATATGAAGCACCATAACTTCAAACGAGTTATAATTGAAGCCTGTTCTCTGAGAGACATTGAGAATACTGCTATAAATAGTAGAAACACCTCCTCCTTTACCTTTTAGACGCGGTTCATGTTTATAACAGTAATCTTGGGGGGTGGACTCGTTTAAAATAATGTAATCGTCTGGTTTTAGCCAGGTTTCTGTCAAACAGAGCACATCTAGGTTATGATCAGTGATCATATCATTTACAAAAAGTGCTTTCGTAGAAAGGGACCTGATATTCAATAAGCCAAGCTTTATCAATTGTTTCTCTGTATTATATATATTTTTTATTTGTTGGACATCAATTAAATTGTTAGTCTTGATTTGATTCAGGCGTTTTTTGTATTTTCTAGCTCGGGGAACAGACACAGTCTCTATAGAGTGATATCTAGGTGAAAGGGTCTCTATGTGCTGAGAATTAACTGATTTCTGTGACGTGAGGCGGCTAGCAGACGGTCGGTTTAGCCAGTCTGTCTGCTTCCTGACCTGGGCCCCAGTGAGTCAAGTGCAAACTCTAAGACTATGTGCCATATTTCTAGATAGAAGAGATGCTCCACATCCGGAGGGATGAAGACCATCTCTTTTCAACAGGTCAGGTCTGCCCCAAAAGCTTGTCCAATTGTCTATGAAACCTACGTTATTTCGCGGGCACCACTTTGACATCCAGCCATGGAGTGACCACAGTCTACTGTGAATCTCGTCACCACGGTAAGCCGGGAGGGGACCAGAGCATATTACAGTGTCTGACATCGTACTTGCAAGATCACACACCTCTTTAACATTATTTTTAGTGATCTCCGACTGGCGAAGTCGAACATCATTAGCGCCGACGTGAATAACAATCTTACTGAATTTACGTTTAGCATTAGCCAGCACTTTTAAATTTGCCAAGATGTCAGGCGCTCTGGCTCCCGGTAAACATTGGACTATGTTGGCTGGTGTCTCTATTTTCACGTTCCGTACAATAGAATCGCCAATTACTAGAGCACTTTCATCAGATTTCTCAGTGGGTGCTTCACTGAGTGGGGAGAACCTGTTTGATGTTCTGATCGGAACGGAAGAGCGGTGTTTTGACCCGCGACTATGCCGCCTCACAGTCACCCAATTGCCCTGCTGCATGGGCGTTGTTACCGGAACCGAACAATGTACAGGGCTTTCTGAGCTAGTCACATCCAAAACCGTATCTAAGGCCCTCACATTCTTACTATCCTTCATTAAAGTTTGGATGCGTGACTCTAGTTCTGAAATCTTCTCTGTCAGCCTGACTATATTCCTGCATTTATCACATGTATAAGGCTCACTGCTGACAGAGATAGATAAGCTATACATGTGGCAAGCAGTGCAGACTACAATTGTAGGAGAAGAAGCCATTACTCACCGTGATTGTAGAATGATTTCAACTTACCAATGTTGTTAGAGTTCCTGAAGAACAGATCAGGGGGAGAAAAAACGGAACGGAACCGGCTAAAGGAGTACTAACGATATTAAACACGAGAAAAAATAAATAAAAACGTGAATGGAACGCAGATGGCAAGTTAACCGGCCAGCGCAATGCTAAAAATAGTAAACAAGAGTTAAAAGCGTGAATGGAGTGCGAGCGGCAAATTAACCGGCTATGGAATGCTAACGTGCTGCAGTCGTGATTATAGAGTAAGACGAACAATCAAATTAGTCAGATTAGTTTGATGGATAAGACCAGAAATTAAATTAAGCTATATCTATCAATTTAAAACGGCAGAATTAACAATAAGATAGAGAATCCAGTAGAAAATCCAGTAGAAAAACGAAGCTGCAGAGAGCTAACGTTACAAACAAACAGACCACTCTGCAGCGAGGCAAACAGGAAGCAGGGAAACAGCGAAACAGCGACACCCACAGGACAAACTTGGTTCTCAATGAAGACGTCACACCTGATTGCAGTCGGACTGTTTTAGGGTTTGAACTAAAGGTCTCTATTTATAACGTGTTGTTTTAGTTCTGTGTAATTGTTTTATATAACATTTTACATTACATTTACATTTATTCATTTAGCAGACGCTTTTATCTAAAGCAACTTACAATCGGGAATACAACAAGCGATTCATCCTAAGGAGGCAGTTCAACATACGAAGTGCTCAAAAAGACCATAGATCAGGTGTAGTTAGATGAGTACTGGCTAGAAAGGGAAGATCAAGAAAGAGAGGAGAACAGAGGTTTTTATTTTTAATTTTTTATTGATTCAAATAGTGTCGAAAAAGATGGGTTTTCAGCAGTCGCTTGAAAACTGTTAAGGAGTCTATTCCGGATAGGGGTGGGAAGATCATTCCACCAGGCAGGAACAGTGAACAAGAATGTTCTGGATAGTGATTTCATGCCTCTCTGTGGTGGTACAATGAGGCGTCTTTCACTAGAGGATCTCAGACTTCTGGATGTCCTATATGCCAGCATCAGTGTCTTGAATTTGATGAGTGCTGTAATCGGTAGCCAGTGCAGGGCTATGAAGAGAGGTGTGACATGGGCCTTTTTGGGCTCATTGAAGACCAGTCGTGCTGCTGCATTCTGAATCATTTGTAGAGGCTTGATTGTACATGCTGGAAGACTGGCTAAAAGAGCATTGCAGTAGTCCAGCCTGGAAATTGCCAGGGCCTGGACGAGGAGTTGTGCAGCATGCTCTGTCAGGAAGGACCTGATCTTTCTGATGTTATGCAATGCAAACCTGCAAGATCTAGCAGTTTTAGCTATGTGGTCTTTAAAAGTCAATTGGTAATCAAAGATTACACCAAGATTTCTGGCTGAAGTCAATGGGGTAATTGTTGATGAACCTAACTGGATGGAGATGACATTTTGAAGATTTGGAGTGGCAGGAAAGACAAGGAGCTCAGTCTTTTCTGATGTAGATGGCTGTAGATGGTGTTTTCGATGCAGTGCCTCATTCCTTTCGGGGAACCATGGTTACATACATATCCTGGAAATGTTATGTTATGTTATGACTCCACAGGGTTGGATAAATTAACGTTTAACCTCTTCAGCTCTGCACCACCATTTAAGTTATTGTAAAATAAAATACATTGCGGAGCAGTGAACTAGACATATATATCATTTGAAAGCTAAGAACTTAAGCTTTCTTGTACATGCCATCATTCTTACATTTTTGGTACATAAAATAACATAAAAAAGGTCTAAATTTGCCCCCCACAAACAAGCCCCCCTCGGTAAGATGGCGTAATAATTTTCATAATTATATTTATATCACTCAAACTTACCAAACATATATGAATCATATATCAAATGAAAGCTTTGATATATGATGAATGAACATGTTACAGAGAATTATTATCAAAAGAATTGTGAAAATATAAATTACTTTTTTGAACAAACATTTACTTCACATTCCTGCTCCGATTACTACTTTTGTGTGCTAAAAGTGGCCACAAACCTTATATCAGCACTTAGATTAGGTTGTTATCTTTAAAATGAGACTATCTTTTCTGTGAGCTTGTAGGACGACACACCATCTCAAATTTTTCCAGATGTGCATGAAAATATGCGATAAAGTTGAATAGTGCGGTTTCTACTAGTTTTGCCTTAACACGCTTGTATTGAAGGACATTGTGTCACATGTCTGAAAAGCTCCTTATCAGATCTATCCAAAGAGACATGATCAAACTCCTAGGCCAATCCGTTGTCGAGTTCTGCCTTTGCAAACACAAGGAAGGAGGGTGCAAGGACCGCGAAATGGGACACGCCCCCTAGCGCCCTCGCATCTCGCTCAATCAGACTTGGAAAACTATGAATTATGAACAAATGCATTAATAATTATGAATTATACCACCCATGTGTTAAAATTCAAGGTGTTTTGTGTAAAATGAGACATTTTAATCTATTTAGCCCTATGTATGTGGAAATGGGATACTTTTCAATTCCGGTATGCCTTATCTTGCAGAATTGAGACCCCTAGAGGACATTTTGCCTCCCTTCAATTAAATCTCTCTAACTTTTTTTTTTAAATGCCACAATTATAATTCTTTTTTCCCCATTTTACTGGCACATATAGTGGAATCAAAAGAAACTTTCTGCAACATCATAGACCAAACAGATTTCAAATAACAAGACGTTCAAATAAAAACTTAATAATAAAAAAAGCTAAATTACAGTTTTTTTATTTGTGTTTATCATAAATTTATGAAAAAATACAATAAAAAATATTAATTATTCAACCCATGTGTTCAAATTTTGATTTTGTTCTGTAAAATGAGACCATTTTTATCAATTTACTCCAATGTATGTGAGTAGGGCGCTATTTTAAATTCAGGTATGCCAAAATCAGTAAAAAAATCCCAAAAATGCAGCAGAGCTGAAGGGGTTAATAGATACTTTAGTAATTACTATGTGGATGTCAAGAGACAAAAC